>NW_027440861.1:0-300000 GCF_031893055.1 Leptodactylus fuscus
TATATATATATACATCACATATACCTCAGCTGGGGGCGGGGTTACTGTATATACAGTATATATATACATCACATATACCTCAGCTGGGGGCGGGGTTACTGTATATACAGTATATATATACATCACATATACCTCAGCTGGGGGCGGGGTTACTGTATATACAGTATATATATATATACATCACATATACCTCAGCTGGGGGCGGGGTTACTGTATATACAGTATATATATATATATCACATATACCTCAGCTGGGGGCGGGGTTACTGTATATACAGTATATATATACATCACATATACCTCAGCTGGGGCGGGGTTACTGTATATACAGTATATATATACATCACATATACCTCAGCTGGGGGCGGGGTTACTGTATATACAGTATATATATATATATCACATATACCTCAGCTGGGGAGGGGTTACTGTATATACAGTATATATATATATATCACATATACCTCAGCTGGGGGCGGGGTTTCTCCCTCTCGCTAGACCACACCTCTTTCCTGCCCACTTTCTTAGCCACGCCCTTGCACGCCTTCTGTACAGTTCAGGCCACACCCTTTCCCCCCCGCACTCTGTGTCCGTTACGTCACTCGCGGTAGTCAGGTGACTGTGCGTGTGGGACCGCCCTCTCCCATTCGCACTGCCGCAGACGATCTGCATTCTGGGAAATGTAGTTTAGTTTGGCAGTTTCCGATGGTAAACTGTATAAAGAAAACTACAACTCCTACAATCCCCTGCGCTCACCCCACCGGCACCTCAGTAAAGTGATCGCTGATTGGATAGAGAGCCGGCGACACGTGGGAAGAGTGTGAGGCAGATACCGGGAGACGCGGAGAGAGGTGAGCGGCGGCCTGAGGTCTGTGAGACGGGAGGAGGCCGGGGACCGAGGGAGGAGACGGGGAAGACCGTAGGAGGAGAAGGAGAAAGCCGGGGACCGAGGTAGAAGGAGATTAGGAGGAGGCCTGGAAGGGTGGCCGGGGGAGAAGGTAAGGAGAGATGGCCGAGGGACCGCGGGAGGCCCAGAGAGTACAGGGAGGAAGAGGCTGAGGATAGAGGTGAGGAGGGAGATGGCTGAGGAGGCCGGGGGGATATAGAGAGGGGGATATAGAGAGGAAGATATAGGAGGCCGGGAGGATACAGAGAGGAGGATACAGGAGACCGGGAGGATACAGAGAGAAGGATACAGAGAGGAGGATACAGGAGGCCGGGAGGATACAGAGAGGAGGATACAGGAGGCCGGGAGGTTACAGAGAGGAGGATACAGGAGGCCGGGAGGATACAGAGAGGAGGATACAGGAGGCCGGGAGGATACAGAGAGGAGGATACAGGAGACCGGGAGGATACAGAGAGAAGGATACAGAGAGGAGGATACAGGAGGCCGGGAGGATACAGAGAGGAGGATACAGGAGGCCAGGAGGATACAGAGAGGAGGATACAGAGAGGAGGATACAGGAGGCCGGGAGGATACAGAGAGGAGGATACAGAGAGGAGGATACAGGAGGCCGGGAGGATACAGAGAGGAGGATACAGGAGGCCGGGAGGATACAGAGAGGGGGATATAGAGAGGAGGATACAGGAGGCCGGGAGGATACAGAGAGGAGGATACAGGAGGCCGGGAGGATACAGGAGGCCGGGAGGATACAGAGAGGAGGATACAGGAGGCCGGGAGGATACAGAGAGGAGGATACAGGAGGCCGGGAGGATACAGAGAGGAGGATACAGGAGGCCGGGAGGATACAGAGAGGAGGATACAGGAGGCCGGGAGGATACAGGAGGCCGGGAGGATACAGAGAGGAGGATACAGGAGGCCGGGAGGTTACAGAGAGGAGGATACAGGAGACCGGGAGGATACAGAGAGAAGGATACAGAGAGGAGGATACAGGAGGCCGGGAGGATACAGAGAGGAGGATACAGGAGGCCGGGAGGATACAGAGAGGAGGATACAGGAGGCCGGGAGGATACAGAGAGGAGGATACAGAGAGGAGGATACAGGAGGCCGGGAGGATACAGAGAGGAGGATACAGGAGGCCGGGAGGATACAGAGAGGGGGATATAGAGAGGAGGATACAGGAGGCCGGGAGGATACAGAGAGGAGGATACAGAGAGGAGGATACAGGAGGCCGGGAGGATACAGAGAGGAGGATACAGGAGGCCGGGAGGATACAGAGAGGAGGATACAGGAGGCCGGGAGGATACAGAGAGGAGGATACAGGAGGCCGGGAGGATACAGAGAGGAGGATACAGGAGGCCGGGAGGATACAGAGAGGAGGATACAGGAGGCCGGGAGGATACAGAGAGGAGGATACAGGAGGCCGGGAGGATACAGGAGGCCGGGAGGATACAGAGAGGAGGATACAGGAGGCCGGGAGGTTACAGAGAGGAGGATACAGGAGACCGGGAGGATACAGAGAGAAGGATACAGGAGGCCGGGAGGATACAGAGAGGAGGATACAGGAGGCCGGGAGGATACAGAGAGGAGGATACAGGAGGCCGGGAGGATACAGAGAGGAGGATACAGAGAGGAGGATACAGGAGGCCGGGAGGATACAGAGAGGAGGATACAGGAGGCCGGGAGGATACAGAGAGGGGGATATAGAGATTAGGATACAGGAGGCCGGGAGGATACAGAGAGGAGGATACAGAGAGGAGGATACAGGAGGCCGGGAGGATACAGAGAGGAGGATACAGGAGGCCGGGAGGATACAGAGAGGAGGATACAGGAGGCCGGGAGGATACAGAGAGGAGGATACAGGAGGCCGGGAGGATACAGAGAGGAGGATACAGGAGGCCGGGAGGATACAGAGAGGAGGATACAGGAGGCCGGGAGGATACAGAGAGGAGGATACAGGAGGCCGGGAGGATACAGAGAGGAGGATACAGGAGGCCGGGAGGATACAGAGAGGAGGATACAGGAGGCCGGGAGGATACAGAGAGGAGGATACAGGAGGCCGGGAGGATACAGAGAGGAGGATACAGGAGGCCGGGAGGATACAGAGAGGAGGATACAGGAGGCCGGGAGGATACAGAGAGGAGGATACAGGAGGCCGGGAGGATACAGAGAGGAAGATACAGGAGGCCGGGAGGATACAGAGAGGAGGATACAGGAGGCCGGGAGGATACAGAGAGGAGGATACAGGAGGCCGGGAGGATACAGAGAGGAGGATACAGAGAGGAGGATACAGGAGGCCGGGAGGATACAGAGAGGAGGATACAGGAGGCCGGGAGGATACAGAGAGGTGGTTACAGGAGGCCGGGAGGATACAGGAGGCCGGGAGGATACAGAGAGGAGGATACAGGAGGCCGGGAGGATACAGAGAGGAGGATACAGGAGGCCGGGAGGATACAGAGAGGAGGATACAGGAGGCCGGGAGGATACAGAGAGGAGGATACAGGAGGCCGGGAGGATACAGAGAGGAGGATACAGGAGGCCGGGAGGATACAGAGAGGAGGATACAGGAGGCCGGGAGGATACAGAGAGGAGGATACAGGAGGCCGGGAGGACACAGAGAGGAGGATACAGGAGGCCGGGAGGACACAGAGAGGAGGATACAGGAGGCCGGGAGGACATAGAGAGGAGGATACAGGAGGCCGGGAGGATACAGAGAGGAGGATACAGGAGGCCGGGAGGATACAGAGAGGAGGATACAGGAGGCCGGGAGGATACAGAGAGGAGGATACAGGAGGTCGGGAGGACACAGAGAGGAGGATACAGGAGGCCGGGAGGATACAGGAGGCCAGGAGGATACAGAGAGGAGGATACAGGAGGCCGGGAGGATACAGAGAGGAGGATACAAGAGGCCGGGAGGATACAGAGAGGAGGATACAGAGAGGAGGATACAGGAGGCCGGGAGGATACAGGAGGCCGGGAGGATACAGAGAGGAGGATACAGGAGGCCGGGAGGTTACAGAGAGGAGGATACAGGAGGCCGGGAGGATACAGAGAGGAGGATACAGGAGGCCGGGAGGATACAGAGAGGAGGATACAGAGAGGAGGATACAGGAGGCCGGGAGGATACAGAGAGGAGGATACAGGAGGCCGGGAGGATACAGAGAGGAGGATATAGAGAGGAGAATACAGAGCGGAGGATACAGAGAGGAGGATACAGGAGGATACAGAGCAGTGGATACAGAGAGGAGGATACAGGAGGCCGGGAGGATACAGAGAGGAGGATACAGGAGGCCAGGAGGATACAGAGAGGAAGATACAGGAGGCCGGGAGGATATAGAGAGGAGGATACAGGAGGCCGGGAGGATACGGAGAGGAGGATACAGGAGACCGGGAGGATACAGAGAGGAGAATACAGGAGACCGGGAGGATACAGAGAGGAGAATACAGGAGGCCGGGAGGATACAGAGAGGAGAATACAGGAGGCCGGGAGGATACAGAGAGGAGGATACAGGAGGCCGGGAGGATACAGAGAGGTGGATACAGGAGGCCGGGAGGATACAGAGCGGAAGATACAGGAGGCCGGGAGGATACAGGAGGCCGGGAAGATACAGAGAGGAGGATACAGGAGGCCGGGAGGATATAGAGAGGAGAATACAGAGCGGAGGATACAGGAGGCCGGGAGGATACAGAGAGGAGGATACAGGAGGCCGGGAGGATATAGATGTTAGGAGTATTTTGTGTCGTGGGTATTGGTGCACACCTTCTGACTTGCTCGCACGCACTGTTGGTAGGCAGCTTGATTTCCTGGTGGATTAGTCTGTCCTCCCATTTGCACCTGGGAGGAGTGGTCTCTACTCTGTATTTAAACCCATGCCTCCCATGGTTCTGTGCTGAGTGTCGCTTTTACAGAGCTAGGCCTTAGCAGGAGGAGTAGGTGGTTATCTTGGATAGAGGAAGTTCCGTGGTTGGTTTTTGGGAGGTTTTGGGTGAACAAGTTGGTTTGTGTGTTTTCCCTTCTGTGTTCACCAATCCTCCCTCCGTGTATAATTGACTGTGTGAGTGAATTGCCTTATCCTTTGATTTCTACTCAGTTTCCCTGTGTTTGTTTCCTAGTGTACGGTTCCTTCCCATATTGGTTTGGGGAATTCTTTCCTACATGTTTCCTGTGTGCTGCTTGTGTTGTTAGTCAGCGCACACCCTTGTCAGTCCCTGTCAGTAGCAGCTTCACTTGTTCGTTAGGGGTGACCCCCTTTAGTCTCCAGTCCCTAGAGATCTTATAGGGCATTCCTTCTCCCACTTCCCTCTAGGCCTACGGTGTCAGTGAGAGAGGAGCTGTCGGGGTCAGGTTTAGCCTGAGAACAGCCGACCTACACCCGTGAGGCAGGGACCGGGTTAGCTAGTGGGAGTAGTGCAGGGCGAGATTCCCTACTGCAATCCCTTAGCCCCGTTGCAGCTACCTGGACTGACATAACAATAGAGAGGAGGATACAGAGTAGTGGATACAGAGAGGAGGATACAGGAGGCCAGGAGGATACAGAGCAGTGGATACAGAGAGGAGGATACAGGAGGCCGGGAGGATATAGAGCAGAGGATACAGAGAGGAGGATACAGGAGGCCGGGAGGATACAGAGAGGAGGATACAGGAGGCCGGCAGGATACAGAGTAGTGGATACAGAGAGGAGGACACAGGAGGCCGGGAGGATACAGAGCAGTGGATACAGAGAGGAGGATACAGGAGGCCGGGAGGATACAGAGAGGAGGACACAGGAGGCCGGGAGGATACAGAGAGGAGGATACAGGAGGCCGGTAGGATACGGAGAGGAGGATATAGAGAGGAGGATACAGGAGGCCGGGAGGATACAGAGAGGAGGATACAGGAGGCCGGGAGGATACGGAGAGGAGGATACAGGAGACCGGGAGAATACAGAGAGGAGAATACAGGAGAGCGGGAGGATACAGAGAGGAGGATACAGGAGGCCGGGAGGATACAGAGCGGAAGATACAGGAGGCCGGGAGGATACAGAGAGGAGGATACAGGAGGCCGGGAGGATATAGAGAGGAGAATACAGAGCGGAGGATACAGGAGGCCGGGAGGATATAGAGAGGAGAATACAGAGCGGAGGATACAGGAGGCCGGGAGGATATAGAGAGGAGGATACAGGAGGCCGGGAGGATACAGAGAGGAGGATATAGAGAGGAGGATACAGGAGGCCGGGAGGATACAGAGAGCAGAATACAGAGAGGAGGATATAGAGTGGAGGATACAGAGAGGAGAATACAGGAAGCCAGGAGGATACAGAGAGGAGGATACAGGAGGCCGGGAGGATACAGAGAGGAGGATACAGGAGGCCGGGAGGATATAGAGCAGAGGATACAGAGAGGAGGATACAGGAGGCCGGGAGGATACTGAGAGGAGGATACAGGAGGCCGGGAGGATACAGAGAGGAGGATACAGGAGGCCGGCAGGATACAGAGTAGTGGATACAGAGAGGAGGACACAGGAGGCCGGGAGGATACAGAGCAGTGGATACAGAGAGGAGGATACAGGAGGCCGGGAGGATACAGAGAGGAGGATACAGGAGGCCGGGAGGATATAGAGAGGAGGATACAGGAGGCCGGGAGGATATAGAGAGGAGGATACAGGAGGCCGGGAGGATATAGAGAGGAGGATACAGGCGGCTGGGAGGATACAGAGAGGAGGATATAGAGCAGAAGATACAGGAGGCCGGGAGGATATAGAGCGAAGGATACAGACAGGAGGCTGGGAGGATATAGAGAGGAGGATACAAAGCGGATGATATAGAGGGGAGGATACAGAGTGGAGGATACAGGAGGCCGGGAGGATACAGGAGGCTGGGAGGATATAGAGCGGAGGATACAGGAGGCCAGGAGGAGACAGAGAGGAGGATACAGGAGGCTGGGAGGATATAGAGCGGAGGATACAGAGAGGAGGATCTAGAGCGGAGGATACAGAGCGGATGATATAGAGAGGAGGATACAGGAGGCTGGGAGAATACAGAGCAGATGATATAGAGAGGAGGATACAGGAGGGTGGGAGGATACAAAGCGGATGATATAGAGAGGAGGATACAGAGTGGAGGATATAGAGAGGAGGATACAGGAGGCCGGGAGGATACAGAGAGGAGGATACAGGAGGCCGGGAGGATATAGAGCAGAGGATACAGAGAGGAGGATACAGGCGGCTGGGAGGATACAGAGAGGAGGATATAGAGCAGAAGATACAGGAGGCCGGGAGGATATAGAGCGAAGGATACAGACAGGAGGCTGGGAGGATATAGAGAGGAGGATACAAAGCGGATGATATAGAGGGGAGGATACAGAGTGGAGGATACAGGAGGCCGGGAGGATACAGGAGGCTGGGAGGATACAGAGAGGAGGATACAGGAGGCCGGGAGGATACAGGAGGCCGGGAGGATACAGGAGGCTGGGAGGATACAGAGAGGAGGATACAGGAGGCCGGGAGGATACAGAGAGGAGGATACAGGAGGCCGGGAGGATACAGAGAGGAGGATACAGGAGGCCGGGAGGATACAGAGAGGAAGATACAGGAGGCCGGGAGGATACAAAGAGGAGGATACAGGAGGCCGGGAGGATACAGAGAGGAGGATACAGGGAGGAGGATACAGGAGGCCGGGAGGATACAGAGAGGAGGATACAGAGAGGAGGATACAGGAGGCCGGGAGGATACAGAGAGGAGGATACAGGAGGCCGGGAGGTTACAGAGAGGAGGATACAGGAGACCGGGAGGATACAGAGAGAAGGATACAGGAGGCCGGGAGGATACAGAGAGGAGGATACAGAGAGGAGGATACAGGAGGCCGGGAGGATACAGAGAGGTGGTTACAGGAGGCCGGGAGGATACAGGAGGCCGGGAGGATACAGAGAGGAGGATACAGGAGGCCGGGAGGATACAGAGAGGAGGATACAGGAGGCCGGGAGGATACAGAGAGGAGGATACAGGAGGCCGGGAGGATACAGAGAGGAGGATACAGGAGGCCGGGAGGATACAGAGAGGAGGATACAGGAGGCCGGGAGGATACAGAGAGGAGGATACAGGAGGCCGGGAGGATACAGAGAGGAGGATACAGGAGGCCGGGAGGATACAGAGAGGAGGATACAGGAGGCCGGGAGGATACAGAGAGGAGGATACAGGAGGCCGGGAGGACACAGAGAGGAGGATACAGGAGGCCGGGAGGATACAGAGAGGAGGATACAGGAGGCCGGGAGGATACAGAGAGGAGGATACAGGAGGCCGGGAGGATACAGAGAGGAGGATACAGGAGGCCGGGAGGATACAGAGAGGAGGATACAGGAGGCCGAGAGGATACAGAGAGGAGGATACAGAGAGGAGGATACAGGAGGCCGGGAGGACACAGAGAGGAGGATACAGGAGGCCGGGAGGATACAGAGAGGAGGATACAGGAGGCCGGGAGGATACAGAGAGGAGGATACAGGAGGCCGGGAGGATACAGAGAGGAGGATACAGGAGGCCGGGAGGACACAGAGAGGAGGATACAGGAGGCCGGGAGGATACAGGAGGCCAGGAGGATACAGAGAGGAGGATACAGGAGGCCGGGAGGATACAGAGAGGAGGATACAAGAGGCCGGGAGGATACAGAGAGGAGGATACAGGAGGCCGGGAGGATACAGGAGGCCGGGAGGATACAGAGAGGAGGATACAGGAGGCCGGGAGGTTACAGAGAGGAGGATACAGGAGGCCGGGAGGATACAGAGAGGAGGATACAGGAGGCCGGGAGGATACAGAGAGGAGGATACAGAGAGGAGGATACAGGAGGCCGGGAGGATACAGAGAGGAGGATACAGGAGGCCGGGAGGATACAGAGAGGAGGATATAGAGAGGAGAATACAGAGCGGAGGATACAGAGAGGAGGATACAGGAGGATACAGAGCAGTGGATACAGAGAGGAGGATACAGGAGGCCGGGAGGATACAGAGAGGAGGATACAAGAGGCCAGGAGGATACAGAGAGGAAGATACAGGAGGCCGGGAGGATATAGAGAGGAGGATACAGGAGGCCGGGAGGATATAGAGAGGAGGATACAGGAGGCCGGGAGGATACGGAGAGGAGGATACAGGAGACCGGGAGGATACAGAGAGGAGGATACAGGAGGCCGGGAGGATACAGAGAGGAGGATACAGGAGGCCGGGAGGATACAGAGAGGTGGATACAGGAGGCCGGGAGGATACAGAGCGGAAGATACAGGAGGCCGGGAGGATACAGGAGGCCGGGAAGATACAGAGAGGAGGATACAGGAGGCCGGGAGGATATAGAGAGGAGAATACAGAGCGGAGGATACAGGAGGCCGGGAGGATACAGAGCGGAGGATACAGAGAGGAGGATACAGGAGGCCGGGAGGATATAGAGAGGAGGATACAGAGTAGTGGATACAGAGAGGAGGATACAGGAGGCCAGGAGGATACAGAGCAGTGGATACAGAGAGGAGGATACAGGAGGCCGGGAGGATATAGAGCAGAGGATACAGAGAGGAGGATACAGGAGGCCGGGAGGATACAGAGAGGAGGATACAGGAGGCCGGCAGGATACAGAGTAGTGGATACAGAGAGGAGGACACAGGAGGCCGGGAGGATACAGAGCAGTGGATACAGAGAGGAGGATACAGGAGGCCGGGAGGATACAGAGAGGAGGACACAGGAGGCCGGGAGGATACAGAGAGGAGGATACAGGAGGCCGGGAGGATACGGAGAGGAGGATATAGAGAGGAGGATACAGGAGGCCGGGAGGATACAGAGAGGAGGATACAGGAGGCCGGGAGGATACGGAGAGGAGGATACAGGAGACCGGGAGGATACAGGAGAGCGGGAGAATACAGAGAGGAGAATACAGGAGAGCGGGAGGATACAGAGAGGAGGATACAGGAGGCCGGGAGGATATAGAGAGGAGGATCTAGAGCGGAGGATGCAGAGCGGATGATATAGAGAGGAGGATACAGGAGGCTGGGAGGATACAGAGAGGAGGATACAGGAGGCCGGGAGGATACAGAGTGGAGGATACAGAGCGGAGGATACAGAGCGGATGATATAGAGAGGAGGATACAGCAGGCTGGGAGGATATAGAGCAGAGGATACAGGAGGCTGGGAGGATACAGAGAGGAGGATACAAAGAGGAGGATACAGAGTGGAGGATACAGGAGGCCGGGAGGATTCAGAGTGGAGGATACAGGAGGCCGGGAGGATACAGAGCAGATGATATAGAGAGGAGGATACAGGAGGCCGGGAGGATACAGAGAGGAGGATGCAGGAGGAGACAGAGAGGAGGATAGGATACAGAGAGGAGGATACAGAGAGGAGGATACAGGAGGCCGGGTGGATATAGAACGGAGGATACAGGAAGCCGGGAGGATACAGAGAGGAGGATACAGGAAGCCGGGAGGATATAGAGCGGAGGATACAGGAGGCCAGGAGGATACAGAGAAGGAGGATACAATAAGCCGGGAGGATATAGAGAGGAGGATCTAGAGCGGAGGATGCAGAGCGGATGATATAGAGAGGAGGATACAGGAGGCTGGGAGGATATAGAGCGGAGGATACAGGAAGCCGGGAGGATATAGAGAGGAGGATACAGGAGGCTGTGAGGATATAGAGCGGAGGATACAGGAGGCTGTGAGGATATAGAGCGGATGATACAGGAGGCCAGGAGGATACAGGAAGCCGGGAGGATACAGAGAGGAGGATACAGGAAGCCGGGAGGATATAGAGCGGAGGATACAGGAAGCCGGGAGGATATAGAGAGGAGGATACAGGAGGCTGTGAGGATATAGAGCGGAGGATACAGGAGGCTGTGAGGATATAGAGCGGATGATACAGGAGGCCAGGAGGATACAGGAAGCCGGGAGGATACAGAGAGGAGGATACAGGAAGCCGGGAGGATATAGAGCGGAGGATACAGGAGGCCAGGAGGATACAGGAAGCCGGGAGGATACAGGGAGGAGGATACAGGAAGCCGGGAGGATATAGAGCGGAGGATACAGGAAGCCGGGAGGATATAGGGAGGAGGATACAGGAGGCCGGGAGGATATAGAGTGGAGGATACAGGAGGCCAGGAGGATACAGCGAGGAGGATACAGGAGGCTGTGAGGATATAGAGAGGAGGATACAGGAAGCTGGGAGGATATAGAGTGGAGGATACAGGAAGCCGGGAGGATATAGAGAGGAGGATACAGGAGGCTGTGAGGATATAGAGCGGAGGATACAGGAGGCTGTGAGGATATAGAGAGGAGGATACAGGAGGCTGTGAGGATATAGAGCGGATGATACAGGAGGCCAGGAGGATACAGGAAGCCGAGAGGATACAGAGAGGAGGATACAGGAGGCTGGGAGGATACAGAGCGGATGATATAGAGCGGAGGAAGCAGGAGGCCGGCAGGATACAGAGTGGAGGATACAGGAGGCTGGGAGGATACAGAGTGGAGGATACAGAGCGGATGATATAGAGAGGAGGATACAGGAGGCCGGGAGGATACAGAGCGGATGATATAGAGCGGAGGATACAGGAGGCTGGGAGGATACAGAGAGGAGGATACAAAGTAGATGATATAGAGAGGAGGATACAGAGAGGAGGATACAGGAGGCCGGGAGGATACAGAGAGGAGGATGCAGAGAGGAGGATACAGGAGGCCAGGAGGATACAGAGAGGAGGATACAGGAGGCCGGGAGGATACGGAGAGGAGGATATAGAGCGGAGGATACAGGAGGCCGGGAGGATATAGAGCGGAGGATACAGGAGGCCGGAAGGATACAGAGCGGAGGATACAGGAGGCCGGGAGGATACAGAGAGGAGGATACAGGAGGCCGGGTGGATATAGAGCGGAGGATACAGGAAGCCGGAAGGATACAGAGCGGAGGATACAGGAGGCCGGGAGGATACAAAGAGGAGGATACAGGAGGCCGGGTGGATATAGAGCGGAGGATACAGGAAGCCGGGAGGATACAGAGAGGAGGATACAGGAAGCCGGGAGGATGTAGAGAGGAGGATACAGGAAGCCGGGAGGATATAGAGCGGAGGATACAGGAAGCCGGGAGGATATAGAGCGGAGGATACAGGAGGCCAGGAGGATATAGAGCGGAGGATACAGGAAGCCGGGAGGATACAGAGAGGAGGATATAGAGAGGAGGATACAGGAAGCTGGGAGGATATAGAGCGGAGGATACAGGAGGATATAGAGCGGAGGATATAGAGCGGAGGATACAGGAGGCTGTGAGGATATAGAGAGGAGGATACAGGAGGCCGGGAGGATATAGAGCGGAGGATAGAGGAGGCCAGGAGGATATAGAGCGGAGGATACAGGAAGCCGGGAGGATATAGAGAGTAGGATACAGGAAGCTGGGAGGATATAGAGCGGAGGATACAGGAGGATATAGAGCAGAGGATATAGAGCGGAGGATACAGGAGGCTGTGAGGATGTAGAGAGGAGGATACAGGAGGCCGGGAGGATATAGAGCGGAGGATAGAGGAGGCCGGGAGGATATAGAGAGGAGGATACAGGAAGCCGGGAGCATATAGAGTGGAGGATACAGAGAGGAGGATATAGAGCGGAGGATACAGGAGGCCGGGAGGATACAGAGAGGAGGATACAGAGCGGAGGATACAGGAGGCCGGGAGGATACAAATAGTGGAGACCAGAGGGGAGGACAGACGAGTCTGGGGTAGGCCGCTTCACATCTGCGTTGAGGTCATTCCGTTCCCCTCTTCTGCTAGCAGGACTTTACACATTTTTCGTACGGAAACCGCACAGATCTCCTTATGGTTTGCGGGGTCCGCGGGGTTCTTTATGCCGATTAGGTTTCCATTCTGGGGCCCCCAAGTGGACTCCCCAAACAGAAACCCATGTGCAGATGTGAGCTGGGCCATAGCTGGGGGACAGGGGAGGCCATTAGGAGGATACAGAGAGGGGGAGGGGAGAGTACAGTGGGGGGATGGGTTGGTAAGAGAGAGAGGAGGGATTTGGTTGGGGGGAGGGTAAAGAACCTGAGGTTGTTGGTTGGGGGTGGTCAGATAGGAGGGGTCTCCCACTCATCATGGCTGTCTCCTCCAGGTTGTGCACCCACCATCTACAGACATGCCTTCTGACCTGGCCAAGAAAAAAGCTGCCAAGAAGAAGGAGGCCGCCAAAGCTCGTCAGAGACCTAAGAAGGAGAATGGAGACCCTGCCCCTGAGGAGGCCGAGCAACAGCCAGCCAATGGCACCACCACCCCTGGTCAGTACATAGGTAGCATCAGCAGCACAGAGGATTTCAGGAGAGAGCAGGAGGGTGGTTTCTGATGATTCTCTTCCTTGTAGATGTGGATGAGGTGACTCGGCAGGTGGAGGAGTTTGAGCTGCGGAAGGCGGCAGCCCGGGCGGTCACTGGGGTCCTGGCCTCGCACCCCAACAGCACAGACGTTCACATCATCAACCTCTCCCTGACCTTCCATGGCCAGGAGCTCCTGAGCGACACCACCTTAGAGCTGAACTCGGGCCGCAGATACGGACTCATCGGCCTGAACGGGACAGGTGAGGAGGGGGCGCTGACCATGTGATTGGGGTGAGGGCTGGGTAAGGTTCTGTATATATATATAGTGTATATATAGAGTGGTTGCTTCTGACCCTGGTCCTGTATTGACCTCCTGCGGGGGGAGGGGCCCAGTGGTTTCTTTCCCCGCGGTTTGTGACCTGCGCTGTGTCCTCGTCTTCAGGAAAGTCGATGCTCCTGTCAGCGGTGGGGAAACGTGAGGTGCCAATCCCCGAACACATTGATATCTATCACCTGACCCGGGAGATGCCGCCCAGCGATAAGAGCGCCCTGCAGTGTGTGATGGAGGTGGACACGGAGCGGACCATGCTGGAGAAGGAAGCGGAGCGCCTGGCACATGAGGATGGTGAGAGGCTAGGGCAGCGCCTGCGCTCCGCTCACCAGTCTCCTTCTCCCCACTCACCAATCACTTGTCTCTGCAGCCGAATGTGAGAAGCTTCTAGAACTCTATGAACGTCTGGAGGAGCTGGACGCATCCAAGGCTGAAGTGCGAGCGTCTCGGATCCTGCACGGTCTCGGCTTCACTCCAGCCATGCAGCGTAAGAAGCTGAAGGATTTCAGTGGAGGCTGGAGGATGCGCGTGGCCTTGGCCAGGTAAGGCTCGCTCCGGGCACAGCCGTCGGCCTCAGTCACACAGCGCGTTTGGTCACCGTCTTCATTTCTCCGCAGGGCCCTATTCATCCGCCCCTTTATGTTACTCTTGGATGAGCCGACCAACCACCTTGATCTGGAGGCCTGTGTGTGGCTGGAGGAAGAGCTGAAGTCGTAAGTATTAGCGCCCCCTGTAGTATGGCTAGCCTGGAGCTGATGGGGGCGCTGGCTCCTCCATGCTGCCTGTCCGCGCTTTCTCAGCAGTTTTCTCTTCTCGCTCTCAGTTTCCGCAGAATTCTGGTCCTTGTGTCGCACTCTCAGGATTTTCTCAATGGTGTCTGTACAAACATCATCCATCTGCACAACCGTAAGCTGAAATATTACACGGTGAGTGTGTGGCGGGCGGGGGCGTCTGTGGAGCGGTGGTGGTGGGGGGGCGTCTGTGGACCGGTGGCGGGCAGGGGCGTCTGTGGACCGGTGGCGGGCGGGGGCGTCCGTGGGCGAGCGGGGGCGTCTGTGGACCGGTGCTGGGCGGGGGCGTCTGTGGACCGGTGCTGGGCGGGGGCGTCTGTGGACCGGTGGCGGGCGGGGGCGTCTGTGGACCGGTGCTGGGCGGGGGCGTCTGTGGACCGGTGCTGGGCGGGGTCGTCTGTGGACCGGTGCTGGGCGGGGGCGTCTGTGGACCGGTGGCGGGCGGGGGCGTCTGTGGACCGGTGGCGGGCGGGGGCGTCTGTGGACCGGTGGCGGGCAGGGGCGTCTGTGGGCCGGTGCTGGGCGGGGGCGTCTGTGGGCCGGTGGCGGGCGGGGGCGTCTGTGGAGCGGCGGGGGGCGGGGGCGTCTGTGGAGCGGTGCTGGGCGGGGGCGTCTGTGGACCGGTGGCGGGCGGGGGCGTCTGTGGACCGGTGCTGGGTGGGGGCGTCTGTGGGCGAGCGGGGGGCGTCTGTGGACCGGTGCTGGGCGGGGGCATCTGTGGACCGGTGCTGGGCGGGGGCGTCTGTGGACCGGTGCTGGGCGGGGGCGTCTGTGGACCGGTGCTGGGCGGGGGCGTCTGTGGACCGGTGGTGGGCGGGGGCGTCTGTGGGCCGGTGGCGGGCGGGGGCGTCTGTGGGCGTCTGTGGACCGGTGGTGGGCGGGGGCGTCTGTGGACCGGTGGGCGGGGGCGTCTGTGGACCGGTGACGGGCGGGGGCGTCTGTGGACCGGTGCTGGGCGGGGGCGTCTGTGGACCGGTGCTGGGCGGGGGCGTCTGTGGAGCGGCGGGGGGCGGGGGCGTCTGTGGAGCGGCGGGGGGCGGGGGCGTCTGTGGAGCGGTGCTGGGCGGGGGCGTCTGTGGACCGGTGGCGGGCGGGGGCGTCTGTGGACCGGTGCTGGGTGGGGGCGTCTGTGGGCGAGCGGGGGGCGTCTGTGGGCGAGCGGGGGGCGTCTGTGGGCGAGCGGGGGGCGTCTGTGGGCGAGCGGGGGGCGTCTGTGGACCGGTGCTGGGCGGGGGCGTCTGTGGACCGGTGGCGGGCGGGGGCGTCTGTGGACCGGTGGCGGGCGGGGGCGTCTGTGGACCGGTGGCGGGCGGGGGCGTCTGTGGGCCGGTGCTGGGCGGGGGCGTCTGTGGGCCGGTGCTGGGCGGGGGCGTCTGTGGAGCGGTGCTGGGCGGGGGCGTCTGTGGACCGGTGGTGGGCGGGGGCGTCTGTGGGCCGGTGGCGGGCGGGGGCGTCTGTGGGCCGGTGGCGGGCGGGGGGCGTCTGTGGGCGTCTGTGGACCGGTGGCGGGCGGGGGCGTCTGTGGACCGGTGGCGGGCGGGGGCGTCTGTGGACCGGTGGCGGGCGGGGGCGTCTGTGGACCGGTGGCGGGCGGGGGCGTCTGTGGACCGGTGGCGGGCGGGGGCGTCTGTGGACCGGTGGCGGGCGGGGGCGTCTGTGGACCGGTGGCGGGCGGGGGCGTCTGTGGACCGGTGGCGGGCGGGGGCGTCTGTGGACCGGTGGCGGGCGGGGGCGTCTGTGGACCGGTGGCGGGCGGGGGCGTCTGTGGGCGGGCGCTGGGCGGGGGCGTCTGTGGGCGGGCGCTGGGCGGGGGCGTCTGTGGGCCGGCGCTGGGCGGGGGCGTCTGTGGACCGGCGGCGGGCGGGGGCGTCTGTGGACCGGTGGCGGGCGGGGGCGTCTGTGGGCGGGGGCGTCTGTGGGCGGGCGCTGGGCGGGGGCGTCTGTGGGCGGGCGCTGGGCGGGGGCGTCTGTGGGCCGGTGCTGGGCGGGGGCGTCTGTGGGCCGGTGGTGGGCGGGGGCGTCTGTGGGCGGCGGGGGCGTCTGTGGGCCGGTGGTGGGCGGGGGCGTCTGTGGGCCGGTGGCGGGCGGGGGCGTCTGTGGGCGTCTGTGGACCGGTGGCGGGCGGGGGCGTCTGTGGACCGGTGGCGGGCGGGGGCGTCTGTGGACCGGTGGCGGGCGGGGGCGTCTGTGGACCGGTGGCGGGCGGGGGCGTCTGTGGACCGGTGCTGGGCGGGGGCGTCTGTGGACCGGTGCTGGGCGGGGGCGTCTGTGGACCGGTGCTGGGCGGGGGCGTCTGTGGAGCGGTGCTGGGCGGGGGCGTCTGTGGACCGGTGGCGGGCGGGGGCGTCTGTGGACCGGTGCTGGGTGGGGGCGTCTGTGGGCGAGCGGGGGGCGTCTGTGGGCGAGCGGGGGGCGTCTGTGGACCGGTGCTGGGCGGGGGCGTCTGTGGACCGGTGGCGGGCGGGGGCGTCTGTGGACCGGTGGCGGGCGGGGGCGTCTGTGGGCCGGTGGCGGGCGGGGGCGTCTGTGGGCCGGTGGCGGGCGGGGGCGTCTGTGGGCCGGTGCTGGGCGGGGGCGTCTGTGGGCCGGTGCTGGGCGGGGGCGTCTGTGGGCGGGCGCGTCTGTGGGCGGGCGCTGGGCGGGGGCGTCTGTGGGCGGGCGCTGGGCGGGGGGCGTCTGTGGGCGGGCGCTGGGCGGGGGCGTCTGTGGGCGGGCGCTGGGCGGGGGCGTCTGTGGGCCGGCGCTGGGCGGGGGCGTCTGTGGGCCGGCGCTGGGCGGGGGCGTCTGTGGGCCGGCGCTGGGCGGGGGCGTCTGTGGGCCGGCGCTGGGCGGGGGCGTCTGTGGACCGGCGGCGGGCGGGGGCGTCTGTGGGCGGGCGGGGGCGTCTGTGGGCGGGCGGGGATGTCTGTGGACCGGTGGCGGGCGGGGGCGTCTGTGGGCGGGCGCTGGGCGGGGGCGTCTGTGGACCGGTGGCGGGCGGGGGCGTCTGTGGGCGGGCGCTGGGCGGGGGCGTCTGTGGGCGGGCGCTGGGCGGGGGCGTCTGTGGGCGGGCGCTGGGCGGGGGCGTCTGTGGGCGGGCGCTGGGCGGGGGCGTCTGTGGACCGGTGGCGGGCGGGGGCGTCTGTGGGCGGGCGCTGGGCGGGGGCGTCTGTGGACCGGTGGCGGGCGGGGGCGTCTGTGGGCGGGCGCTGGGCGGGGGCGTCTGTGGGCGGGCGCTGGGCGGGGGCGTCTGTGGGCGGGCGCTGGGCGGGGGCGTCTGTGGGCGGGCGCTGGGCGGGGGCGTCTGTGGGCGGGCGCTGGGCGGGGGCGTCTGTGGGCCGGTGGCGGGCGGGGGCGTCTGTGGGCCGGTGGCGGGCGGGGGCGTCTGTGGGCCGGTGGCGGGCGGGGGCGTCTGTGGGCCGGTGGCGGGCGGGGGCGTCTGTGGGCCGGTGCTGGGCGGGGGCGTCTGTGGGCCGGTGCTGGGCGGGGACGTCTGTGGAGCGGTGCTGGGCGGGGGCGTCTGTGGAGCGGTGGCGGGCGGGGGCGTCTGTGGAGCGGTGCTGGGCGGGGGCGTCTGTGGAGCGGTGGCGGGCGGGGGGCGTCTGTGGACCGGTGGCGGGCGGGGGCGTCTGTGGGCGGGCGGGGGCGTCTGTGGGCCGGTGGCGGGCGGGGGCGTCTGTGGGTGGGCGGGGGCGTCTGTGGGCCGGTGCTGGGCGGGGGCGTCTGTGGACCGGTGGCGGGCGGGGGCGTCTGTGGGTGGGCGGGGGCGTCTGTGGGCCGGTGGCGGGCGGGGGCGTCTGTGGGTGGGCGGGCGGGGGCGTCTGTGGGCGGGCGCTGGGCGGGGGCGTCTGTGGGCGGGCGCTGGGCGGGGGCGTCTGTGGGCGGGCGCTGGGCGGGGGCGTCTGTGGGCCGGCGCTGGGCGGGGGCGTCTGTGGGCCGGCGCTGGGCGGGGGCGTCTGTGGGCCGGCGCTGGGCGGGGGGCGTCTGTGGGCCGGCGCTGGGCGGGGGCGTCTGTGGAGCGGTGGCGGGCGGGGGCGTCTGTGGACCGGTGGCGGGCGGGGGCGTCTGTGGGCGGGCGGGGGCGTCTGTGGGCCGGTGGCGGGCGGGGGCGTCTGTGGGTGGGCGGGGGCGTCTGTGGGCCGGCGCTGGGCGGGGGCGTCTGTGGGCCGGCGCTGGGCGGGGGCGTCTGTGGAGCGGTGGCGGGCGGGGGCGTCTGTGGACCGGTGGCGGGCGGGGGCGTCTGTGGGCCGGTGGCGGGCGGGGGCGTCTGTGGGCCGGTGGCGGGCGGGGGCGTCTGTGGGTGGGCGGGGGCGTCTGTGGGCCGGTGCTGGGCGGGGGCGTCTGTGGAGCGGTGGCGGGCGGGGGCGTCTGTGGACCGGTGGCGGGCGGGGGCGTCTGTGGGTGGGCGGGGGGCGTCTGTGGGCCGGTGGCGGGGGCGTCTGTGGGTGGGCGGGGGCGTCTGTGGGCCGGTGGCGGGGGGCGTCTGTGGGTGGGCGGGGGCGTCTGTGGGTGGGCGGGGGCGTCTGTGGGCCGGTGGCGGGGGCGTCTGTGGGTGGGCGGGGGCGTCTGTGGGCCGGTGGCAGGCGGGGGGCGTCTGTGGGCTCGGCAGCCTGACTCATCTCTGTTTATCTCTGCAGGGAAATTATGATCAGTACGTGAAGACTCGGCTGGAGCTGGAGGAGAATCAGATGAAGAGGTTTAATTGGGAGCAGGATCAGATCGCACACATGAAGGTGAGCGGGGAGAGGCCGTGGTACATACGTGTGTGTGGAGAGGCCGCGGTACGTGTGTGTGTGTGTGTGGAGAGGCCACGGTACATACGTGTGTGTGTGTGTGGAGAGGCCGCGGTACATACGTGTGTGTGTGTGGAGAGGCCGCGGTACATACGTGTGTGTGTGGAGAGGCTGCAGTACGTGTGTGTGTGTGTGGAGAGGCTGCGGTACGTGTGTGTGTGTGTGTGGAGAGGCTGCGGTACATACGTGTGTGTGTGGAGAGGCTGCGGTACATACGTGTGTGTGTGGAGAGGCCGCGGTACATACGTGTGTGTGTGGAGAGGCCGCGGTACATACGTGTGTGTGTGTGTGGAGAGGCCGCGGTACATACGTGTGTGTGTGTGGAGAGGCCGCGGTACATACGTGTGTGTGTGGAGAGGCCGCGGTACATACGTGTGTGTGTGGAGAGGCCGCGGTACATACGTGTGTGTGTGGAGAGGCCGCGGTACATACGTGTGTGTGTGTGGAGAGGCCGCTGTACATACGTGTGTGTGTGGAGAGGCCGCTGTACATACGTGTGTGTGTGTGGAGAGGCCGCGGTACATACGTGTGTGTGTGTGGAGAGGCCGCGGTACATACGTGTGTGTGTGTGGAGAGGCCGCTGTACATACGTGTGTGTGTGGAGAGGCCGCTGTACATACGTGTGTGTGTGGAGAGGCCGCGGTACATACATGTGTGTGTGTGTGGAGAGGCCGCGGTACATACATGTGTGTGTGTGTGTGGAGAGGCCGCGGTACATACGTGTGTGTGTGTGGAGAGGCCGCGGTACATACGTGTGTGTGTGGAGAGGCCGCTGTACATACGTATGTGTGTGTGGAGAGGCCGCGGTACATACATGTGTGTGTGTGGAGAGGCCGCGGTACATACGTGTGTGTGTGGAGAGGCCGCAGTACATACGTGTGCGTGGAGGAGCTTGTACCATCCCAGAGCTGATCATAACCCAAATGTCTCCTCTTCCACCATGAAGAATTACATTGCACGGTTTGGTCACGGCAGTGCTAAGTTAGCCCGCCAGGCGCAGAGTAAGGAGAAGACGCTGCAGAAGATGATGTCATCAGGGCTGACGGAACGAGTAGTCAATGACAAGGTACATGTGGTCCGGGGCTTAGGGCCTCCTCCTATGGGCTAACACTTGGGGCCGAGTGTCCTTAGAGCTGACGTTCCTCAGTCCCCATCTTGAGAATGACTTGTATCTTGTATTGCAGACGCTGTCCTTCTACTTCCCTTCCTGTGGTAAGATTCCTCCGCCGGTGATCATGGTGCAGAACGTCAGCTTCCGTTACACTGCGGATGGGGTAAGGAGCGGAGGGGCGGAGATCTGAGCAATATATATATATATCACTATACGTATATATACAACTCCTGTCTCTTATCCTTCAGCCTCTCATATATAAGAACTTGGAGTTTGGCATAGACCTGGACACTCGAGTGGCCCTTGTGGGTCCGAATGGAGCTGGGAAATCCACCTTATTAAAGCTGCTGACAGGAGAGGTGAGGACCCGCGCGTCTGCCCCCGCGCGTCTGCCCCCGCGCGTCTGCCCCCGCGCGTCTGCCCCCGCGCCTCTGCCCCCGCGCCTCTGCCCCCGCGCCTCTGCCCCCGCGCCTCTGCCCCCGCGCCTCTGCCCCCGCGCCTCTGCCCCCGCGCCTCTGCCCCCGCGCCTCTGCCCCCGCGCCTCTGCCCCCGCGCCTCTGCCCCCCTCCCTATTGGCACTAAGCCCCTGTGTTGTCTGTGCAGCTGCTGCCGTCAGATGGTATGATCCGGAAACATTCTCATGTGAAGATTGGGCGATACCACCAGCACCTGACGGAGCAGCTGGACCTGGACCTCTCCCCACTAGAATACATGATGAAGTGTTACCCTGAGATCAAGGAGAAGGAGGAGATGAGGAAGATCATTGGGAGATACGGACTGACCGGGAAACAGCAGGTGAAGAGCAGTCCATGATGGAAGCAGGACGATGACTGGCTGTATGGGACCGGCTGTATAGGAGTGGCTGTGTGCGACCGGCTGTATGGGACTGGCTGTATAGGACTGGCTGTATGCGACCGGCTGTATGGGACTGGCTGTATAGGACTGGCTGTATGGGACCGGCTGTGTGCGACCGGCTGTGTGCGACCGGCTGTATAGGACTGGCTGTGTGCGACCGGCTGTATAGGACTGGCTGTATAGGACCGGCTGTGTGCGACCGGCTGTATAGGACTGGCTGTATGGGACCGGCTGTATAGGACTGGCTGTATGGGACCGGCTGTATAGTACTGGCTGTATGCGACCGGCTGTGTGCGACCGGCTGTATAGGACTGGCTGTGTGCGACCGGCTGTGTGCGACCGGCTGTATAGGACTGGCTGTATGGGACCGGCTGTATAGTACTGGCTGTATGCGACCGGCTGTGTGCGACTGGCTGTATAGGACTGGCTGTATAGGACCGGCTGTGTGCGACCGGCTGTATAGGACTGGCTGTATGGGACCGGCTGTATAGGACTGGCTGTATGCGACCGGCTGTATGGGACTGGCTGTATAGGACTGGCTGTATGGGACCGGCTGTGTGCGACCGGCTGTATAGGACTGGCTGTGTGCGACCGGCTGTATAGGACTGGCTGTATAGGACCGGCTGTGTGCGACCGGCTGTATAGGACTGGCTGTATGGGACCGGCTGTATGGGAGTGGCTGTGTGCGACCGGCTGTATAGGACTGGCTGTATGGGACCGGCTGTATAGGACTGGCTGTATGCGACCGGCTGTATGGGACTGGCTGTATGGGACCGGCTGTGTGCGACCGGCTGTATAGGACTGGCTGTATGGGACCGGCTGTATAGGACTGACTGTATGGGACCGGCTGTATAGGACTGGCTGTATAGGACCGGCTGTGTGCGACCGGCTGTATAGGACTGGCTGTATGGGACCGGCTGTATAGGACTGGCTGTATGGGACCGGCTGTATAGGACTGGCTGTATGCGACCGGCTGTATGGGACTGGCTGTATAGGACTGGCTGTATGGGACCGGCTGTATCAGACTGGCTGTATGGGACCGGCTGTATGGGAGTGGCTGTGTGCGACCGGCTGTATGGGACCGGCTGTATAGGACCGGCTGTATAGGACCGGCTGTGTGCGACCGGCTGTATAGGACTGGCTGTATGGGACCGGCTGTGTGCGACCGGCTGTATAGGACTGGCTGTATGGGAGTGGCTGTGTGCAACCGGCTGTATGGGACCGGCTGTGTGCGACCGGCTGTATAGGACTGGCTGTATGGGACCGGCTGTATGGGAGTGGCTGTATGGGACCGGCTGTATAGGACTGGCTGTATGGGACCGGCTGTATAGGACTGGCTGTATGGGACCGGCTGTATGGGAGTGGCTGTGTGCAACCGGCTGTATGGGACTGGCTGTATAGGACCGGCTGTGTGCGACCGGCTGTAGAGGATCGGCTGTGTGCGACCGGCTGTAGAGGATCGGCTGTGTGCGACCGGCTGTAGAGGACTGGCTGTATGGGACTGGCTGTATGGGACCGGCTGTATGGGACTGGCTGTGTGCGACCGGCTGTATGGGACTGGCTGTGTGCGACCGGCTGTATGGGACTGGCTGTATAGGACCGGCTGTATAGGACCGGCTGTGTGCGACCGGCTGTATAGGACCGGCTGTATGGGACCGGCTGTATGGGAGTGGCTGTATGGGACCGGCTGTATAGGACTGGCTGTATGGGACCGGCTGTATAGGACTGGCTGTATGGGACCGGCTGTATGGGAGTGGCTGTGTGCAACCGGCTGTATGGGACTGGCTGTATAGGACCGGCTGTGTGCGACCGGCTGTAGAGGATCGGCTGTGTGCGACCGGCTGTAGAGGATCGGCTGTGTGCGACCGGCTGTAGAGGACTGGCTGTATGGGACCGGCTGTATGGGACTGGCTGTGTGCGACCGGCTGTATGGGACTGGCTGTGTGCGACCGGCTGTATGGGACTGGCTGTATAGGACCGGCTGTATAGGACCGGCTGTGTGCGACCGGCTGTATAGGACCGGCTGTATGGGACCGGCTGTATAGGACCGGCTGTATGGGAGTGGCTGTATAGGACCGGCTGTGTGCGACCGGCTGTAGAGGATCGGCTGTGTGCGACCGGCTGTATGGGACTGGCTGTGTGCGACCGGCTGTATGGGACTGGCTGTATAGGACTGGCTGTATGGGATCGGCTGTGTGCGACCGGCTGTATAGGACTGGCTGTATGGGACTGGCTGTATGGGACCGGCTGTATGGGAGTGGCTGTATGGGACCGGCTGTATAGGACTGGCTGTATGGGACCGGCTGTATGGGAGTGGCTGTGTGCAACCGGCTGTATGGGACTGGCTGTATAGGACCGGCTGTGTGCGACCGGCTGTAGAGGATCGGCTGTGTGCGACCGGCTGTAGAGGATCGGCTGTGTGCGACCGGCTGTAGAGGATCGGCTGTGTGCGACCGGCTGTAGAGGATCGGCTGTATAGGACTGGCTGTATGGGACCGGCTGTATGGGACCGGCTGTGTGCGACCGGCTGTATGGGACTGGCTGTATAGGACCGGCTGTATAGGACTGGCTGTGTGCGACCGGCTGTATAGGACCGGCTGTATGGGACCGGCTGTATAGGACTGGCTGTGTGCGACCGGCTGTATAGGACCGGCTGTATGGGACCGGCTGTATAGGACCGGCTGTATAGGACCGGCTGTATGGGAGTGGCTGTATAGGACCGGCTGTGTGCGACCGGCTGTAGAGGATCGGCTGTGTGCGACCGGCTGTATGGGACTGGCTGTGTGCGACCGGCTGTATAGGACTGGCTGTATGGGACCGGCTGTATAGGACCGGCTGTATGGGAGTGGCTGTATAGGACCGGCTGTGTGCGACCGGCTGTAGAGGATCGGCTGTGTGCGACCGGCTGTATGGGACCGGCTGTATAGGACCGGCTGTAGAGGATCGGCTGTGTGCGACCGGCTGTATAGGACTGGCTGTATGGGACCGGCTGTATGGGACTGGCTGTGTGCGACCGGCTGTATGGGACTGGCTGTATGGGACTGGCTGTATAGGACCGGCTGTAGAGGATCGGCTGTATGGGACCGGCTGTATAGGACTGGCTGTGTGGGACCGGCTGTATGGGACTGGCTGTGTGCGACCGGCTGTATGGGACTGGCTGTATGGGACTGGCTGTATAGGACCGGCTGTATAGGACCGGCTGTGTGCGACCGGCTGTATAGGACTGGCTGTATGGGACCGGCTGTATGGGAGTGGCTGTGTGCGACCGGCTGTATGGGACTGGCTGTATGGGACCGGCTGTATGGGAGTGGCTGTGTGCGACCGGCTGTATGGGACTGGCTGTATAGGACCGGCTGTGTGCGACCGGCTGTATGGGACCGGCTGTATATTAGGAGCTCCTGATATCGGTCACTTCTCTGGAGCTTCGCTCAGTGCTGGCTCTCCCGTGGCTGATAACAGGGAGCAGTACTCGGTGTTCCTCTGTTCGGCACTTCAGTACGTTGCATTGTCTTCCTGACTTGGACTCTTATTCGGTAGCCTGATGTTTTGATCCTGATCCCCTCCCCCGGGCTGGGATACTCCCCCTTTTATTATCAGCCTGTGGTCTCCTTACTTCCCGCTGTTCCCTCTTCAGGTGAGTCCGATCCGTAATCTCTCGGATGGACAGAAGTGCCGCGTCTGCTTTGCCTGGCTCGCTTGGCAGAATCCCCACATGCTCTTCTTGGACGAGCCGACCAATCATCTGGACATTGAGACAATCGATGCGCTTGCCGACGCCATCAACGACTTTGAAGGGGGGATGATGCTCGTAAGCCACGACTTTCGGCTGATCCAGCAGGTGCAGTGTTTGGTTATGGACCGGGGGGCGCAGGCTGTGGATTGTGGCCCTCGCTCATCACTTCTTTCTTGTTGCAGGTGGCTCAGGAGATTTGGGTGTGCGAGAAGCAAGCGGTCACCAAGTGGTCCGGGGACATCTTATCCTACAAACAACATCTGAAGTCCAGGCTAAGTGACGACGAGCCGCAACGAAAGGGCAACTGAATCCATCGCCTCTCTCCACCGCCAGCAGATAGATTCCATTCCCCTCAGAGTATACGAGAAAGTTATGGCAAATAAAGCGTTCCATGGTCATCAGCAGCAGATTCGTGTGTGCACAGCTCTGTACCGCCGCAACGTACCAGGACAATGAGTCTCTATGTCAGGGGACATGGATGGCCTAGCAGCGCCTCAGGCTTCGGGGCCTCCGCACTCTCTTCTGCACTCTCTTTCTCATTGATCAGCAACTTTCTTTCTTTGTTTTATTTTTTAAGAAAAATTATTTATCTGTAACGTAAAGATCAAAATAAAGACGGAAAGTCGAGTTCTGGTGTTCACTGTGGCGTCCTGACTTTGGCGCCCTGACTTTGGCGCCTTGGCTGCGGCGTCCTGACTGCGGCGCCCTGACTGCGGCGCCCTGACTGCGGCGCCCTGACTGCGGCGCCCTGACTGCGGCGCCCTGACTGCGGCGCCCTGACTGCGGCGCCCTGACTGCGGCGTCCTGACTGCGGCGCCCTGACTGCGGCGCCCTGACTGCGGCGCCCTGACTGCGGCGCCCTGACTGCGGCGTCCTGGCTGCGGCGTCCTGACTGCGGCGCCCTGACTGCGGCGTCCTGACTGCGGCGCCCTGACTGCGGCGTCCTGACTGCGGCGCCCTGACTGCGGCGCCCTGACTGCGGCGCCCTGACTGCGGCGCCCTGGCTGCGGCGTCCTGGCTGCGGCGTCCTGGCTGCGGCGTCCTGACTGCGGCGCCCTGACTGTGGCGTCATTGGGATGTCGTGGCTGCATCTTCTTTCATATGGGAATAGACGGGGCGAGCGCTATCACTGTAATGCACACGGTGTACACATTCGCGTCATGTCGTACACCAACGTTCTTGGTTATATAGCGTCTGCCTTTACCACGGCCGGTCCCTGTCCCATACCCCAGGGCAAATGTTCTCACTGCTCAGACCCCGGAGCTCCCGCCATGTAGAAGAGGGTGCTCGTGGAACGTGGATTATTGTAGAGCTGCTGTATAGAGATGAGACAGAACACTTCTAAACTCCCGTTCCAAATAGCATGCACCCATAGGAATGAATGGAAGCAGCCAGCATGCAGACTTTGCCAGCAGCCGGCTGCTTAACCCCCTGCATACCAGATGCGTCTATTCATTCCTATGGGTGCGTGCTATTCGAAACAGGAGTTTAGAAGTGTTCTGTCTCATCTCTACTGCTGTACAGTGTACGGTATTGTGTTCCGGGAGGAGAAGGGTCGGTATTACTTATGGATAGATCCAAGCTGTTCCGATCACGTGGAGCATTAGAAGGCATTAAGATAGTTGGTGGCCCAGGCCCAATCTTGTAAGGTCAGCCTTGAGGGACTGATCTCGCTTCTTAAGTCTTGGCTCTGCATCGTTTGCTTGTTTTTATTTTTTCACTTGGAGGGACAGCTCGTCGGCAGGTTCCTTCAGCTCGTCAGCAGGTTCCTTCAGGTCGTCGGCAGGTTCCTTCAGCTCGTCGGCAGGTTCCTTCAGCTCGTCGGCAGGTTCCTTCAGGTCGTTGTGCGTTCCCTGTCGTTGTGCGTTCCCTGTCGCTGTGCGTTCCCGATTGTTTTGTTTTTTTATGCCTGACTTGCACTAGCATTTGAGACTCCATGCGAAACTTCGTCCTCCATTCCACTTAAAACTGGCAGAGAGAAAAGTCCTGCAAGGACAACCCACGACCCGTTATAATCCGTGGGGGCCGTGGCTTGTTTTTGCGTGTAAGCGCTTTTAAGTGGATCGGGTTTCAGTTCTCCAGACAGATCCCAAGGACGGAAACTCGAGCGCTAGTGTGAACCTAGAGTCAGTGGGATTCTTAATGACATGAAGACCCACACAAAGAACCTTCTAAGGTCGGCCACCATCCTCGGGGTGAGGAGGAAAGTAATGAAAGATAAGACCCTACGACAAGGTGGGAACAAGTGGAGCTTACACGAGCTGGCATGTGTGCGGAGCTGGCGGGGCACCTACCGGGGTGATGACGGGACCTCCAGGAATGAGTGATGAGCCCCTGGAAGGTTCCTTGCTCTGTAGGGTTCTTGTACACGACAACTAACCTTAACATAGCTCACCATAACACTGGGCTGACGTCCTTGTGCCGCCCTAACAGAGATTCAGCCGCCGGGGACCGGCTTCGGAGTTCGTTGCATGTGTCTGTTGGATCCATTTCTGTATATTAAAGGGATCACGCTGTGCCAGCCCCTTTACTTTACATGTTGGTACATGTGCTATGAAATCACATGATAAGAATATAGATATTGTACAATGACGTCCTGCCACCAACAGCCACCATAGGGGGATTTCTTAGCAGATTGTGTTTTGACACGGGTTGAGGGATCGGAAAAGATCAGATCGCGATCGAGTAAATTTCACGATTGCGATCAGGTTCCGATCCGCCTAAAAAAGATCGGGAACGGAATTCTGATCCCGATCGCTCAACTTACCTGGACAGATCCGCTGCCGCTCCCCACTCTTCTTGCTTCTCTACAGAGTGCTCTGCGCCCGCTCGCCTTCCTAGACTAGTGTTAGAGATGATGGGAGAAGGCGGGACTTGTGGCTTAGGAGAGTGTGGGCGGGTACTGTGAGGGGACACGTCAGTGATGCCCTCACGTCTCCCCGCCCACACTCTCCTAAGCCACAACAAGCCCCGCCAACTCCCATCATCTCTAACACTAGCCTAGGGAGGCGGGGGCATGCACGGCACTCTGAAGGCATGTCAATGAGAGAGAAGAGGAGCGAAAAGAACGGGGAGCGGCAGCGGATCTGTGCAGGTAAGTGGACACCAGGGGTGCTAAGTAGCCGACGGATTATATTCTAATCGCTGCACAGCGTGGAGTCCAAAAATTAAAGCGTTCAATGGACTCCATGCTGGGTAGTGAATAAGATCGTTTTCAAAATCTGATTTTCGATCATTAAAAAAAATCCCATTGACTTGCATTAGGATCAGAATTGGGATCGGGTGGAAAATGATTGGAAATCGGATTTTAAAAATGATCCTGAAATCTCACGATCGGATCAACCCTAGTAGTGACTGTCCTGCTGGCCTTGTGGTCTCGATCTGAAGGCCACGTCCAGGGATCCCTCTGTTGTTCCCAAGCTTTTAGGCCGGTCAGCTCGGAGGGAATGGCCCATGAACGTGGATCCCTTCAGTCGGGTCACTTTGAGGTGGTTGATGTCAGAAGTAGATCTTCGAGTGACAAGAAGAAGAATCCCAGCTTTCTGTCTCCTAGGATGAAGCTTGGACAGGAGTTACGTCCAGACCTAGGAGTTTCAGGCTCCTCTGGTGTCCACACGTCAGCCAGGCCACGGTAACCACCATCCTACCATTTTGGTCATGGTTTTCCCATGAGATGGTTATGAGAGACTTTCCCCAGTGTCGTAAGGCACGCAACGCTGCCCAGATCTAAGAGACGCTAATGGACTAACTGAGGGTTGACCACTCTCTATCACAATGTAGAGGGCGTTTAGAGTGTCGTGGGTCGCCGTGGCCTGGTGTTCCCACAGAATCCATCACTTAATATTCTTCCGGACATTCTGCTGACGTAACCGTACCGACCCCCAGAATAACAGTCACATGTTACTTATACTGTACACTGCACGCCGTAACCGTACCGACCCCCAGAATAACAGTCACATGTTACTTATACTGTACACTGCACACCGTAACCGTACCGACCTGCAGAATAAAGGACACATGTTACTTATACTGTACACTGCATGCCGTAACCGTACCGACCCCCAGAATAACAGTCACGTTACTTATACTGTACACTGCACGCCGTAACCGTACCGACCCGCAGAATAACAGTCACATGTTACTTATACTGTACACTGCACGCCGTAACCGTACCGACCCGCAGAATAACAGTCACATGTTACTTATACTGTACACTGCACGCCGTAACCGTACCGACCCACAGAATAAGTCACATGTTACTTATACTGTACACAGCACGCCGTAACCATACCGACCCGCAGAATAAAGGTCACATGTTACTTATACTGTACACTGCACGCCGTAACCGTACCGACCCGCAGAATAAAGGTCACATGTTACTTATACTGTACACTGCACGCCGTAACCGTACCGACCTGCAGAATAAAGGTCACATGTTACTTATACTGTACACTGCACGCCGTAACCGTACCGACCCACAGAATAAGTCACATGTTACTTATACTGTACACAGCACGCCGTAACCATACCGACCCGCAGAATAAAGGTCACATGTTACTTATACTGTACACTGCACGCTGTAACCGTACTGACCTGCAGCATAAAGGTAACATGTTACTTATACAGTACACAGCACGCCGTAACCATACCGACCCGCAGAATAACGGTCACATGTTACTTATACTGTACACTGCACGCCGTAACCGTACCGACCCGCAGAATAACAGTCACATGTTACTTATACTGTACACTGCACGCCGTAACCGTACCGACCCACAGAATAAGTCACATGTTACTTATACTGTACACAGCACGCCGTAACCATACCGACCCGCAGAATAAAGGTCACATGTTACTTATACTGTACACTGCACGCCGTAACCGTACCGACCCGCAGAATAAAGGTCACATGTTACTTATACTGTACACGGCACGCCGTAACCGTACCGACCCGCAGAATAAAGGTCACATGTTACTTATACTGTACACTGCACACCGTAACCGTACCGACCCGCAGAATAACAGTCACATGTTACTTATACTGTACACTGCACACCGTAACCGTACCGACCCGCAGAATAACGGTCACATGTTACTTATACTGTACACTGCACGCCGTAACCGTACCGACCCGCAGAATAACAGTCACATGTTACTTATACTGTACACTGCACACCGTAACCGTACCGACCCGCAGAATAACGGTCACATGTTACTTATACTGTAAACTGCACGCCATAACTGTACCGACCCGCAGAATAACAGTCACATGTTACTTATACTGTACACTGCACTCCGTAACCGTACCGACCCGCAGAATAAAGGTCACATGTTACTTATACTGTACACTGCACGCTGTAGCCGTACCGACCCCCAGCATAACGGTCACATGTTACTTATACTGTACACTGCACGCCGTAACCGTACCGACCCACAGAATAACGGTCACATGTTACTTATACTGTACACTGCACGCCGTAACCGTACCGACCCGCAGAATAACAGTCACATGTTACTTATACTGTACACTGCACACCGTAACCGTACCGACCCGCAGAATAACGGTCACATGTTACTTATACTGTACACTGCACGCCGTAACCGTACCGACCCGCAGAATAACAGTCACATGTTACTTATACTGTACACTGCACACCGTAACCGTACCGACCCGCAGAATAACGGTCACATGTTACTTATACTGTACACTGCACGCCGTAACCGTACCGACCCGCAGAATAACAGTCACATGTTACTTATACTGTACACTGCACACCGTAACCGTACCGACCCGCAGAATAACGGTCACATGTTACTTATACTGTAAACTGCACGCCATAACTGTACCGACCCGCAGAATAACAGTCACATGTTACTTATACTGTACACTGCACGCTGTAGCCGTACCGACCCCCAGCATAACGGTCACATGTTACTTATACTGTACACTGCACGCCGTAACCGTACCGACCCACAGAATAACGGTCACATGTTACTTATACTGTACACTGCACGCCGTAACCGTACCGACCCGCAGAATAACAGTCATATGTTACTTATACTGTACACTGCACGCCGTAACCATACCGACCCGCAGAATAAAGGTCACATGTTACTTATACTGTACACTGCATGCCGTAACCGTACCGACACACAGAATAAAGGTCACATGTTACTTATACTGTACACTGCACGCCGTAACCGTACCGACCCACAGAATAAAGGTCACATGTTACTTATACTGTACACTGCACGCCGTAACCGTACCGACCCGCAGAATAACGGTCACATGTTACTCATACTGTACACTGCACACCGTAACCGTACCGACCCGCAGAATGAAGGTCACATGTTACTTATACTGTACACTGCACACCGTAACCGTACCGACCCGCAGAATAACAGTCACATGTTACTTATACTGTACACTGCACGCCGTAACCGTACCGACCCCCAGAATAAAGGTCACATGTTACTTATACTGTACACTGCACACCGTAACCGTACCGACCCGCAGAATAACAGTCACATGTTACTTATACTGTACACTGCACGCCGTAACCGTACCGACCCGCAGAATAACAGTCACATGTTACTTATACTGTACACTGCACGCCGTAACCGTACCGACCCCCAGAATAAAGGTCACATGTTACTTATACTGTACACTGCACGCCGTAACCGTACCGACCCGCAGAATAACAGTCACATGTTACTTATACTGTACACTGCACGCCGTAACCGTACCGACCCGCAGAATAACAGTCACATGTTACTTATACTGTACACTGCACGCCGTAACCGTACCGACCCGCAGAATAACAGTCACATGTTACTTATACTGTACACTGCACGCCGTAACCGTACCGACCCTCAGAATAACAGTCACATGTTACTTATACTGTACACTGCACGCCGTAACCGTACCGACCCGCAGAATAACAGTCACATGTTACTTATACTGTACACTGCACGCCGTAACCGTACCGACCCGCAGAATAACAGTCACATGTTACTTATACTGTACACTGCACGCCGTAACCGTACCGACCCTCAGAATAACAGTCACATGTTACTTATACTGTACACTGCACGCTGTAGCCGTACCGACCCCCAGAATAACGGTCACATGTTACTTATACTGTACACTGCACGCCGTAACCGTACCGACCCCTAGAATAACGGTCACATTTTACTTATACTGTACACTGCACGCCGTAACCGTACCGACGCACAGAATAACGGTCACATGTTACTTATACTGTACACTGCACGCCGTAACCGTACCGACCCCCAGAATAACGGCCACATGTTACTTATACTGTACACTGCACGCCGTAACCGTACCGACCCACAGAATAACGGTCACATGTTACTTATACTGTACACTGCACGCCGTAACCGTACCGACCCCCAGAATAACGGTCACATGTTACTTATACTGCACACTGCACGCCGTAACCGTACCGACGCACAGAATAACGGTCACATGTTACTTATACTGCACACTGCACGCCGTAACCGTACCGACGCACAGAATAACGGTCACATGTTACTTATACTGTACACTGCACGCCGTAACCGTACCGACCCACAGAATAAAGGCCACATGTTACTTATACTGTACACTGCACGCCGTAACCGTACCGACCTGCAGAATAACAGTCACATGTTACTTATACTGTACACTGCACGCCGTAACCGTACCGACCCGCAGAATGAAGGTCACATGTTACTTATACTGTACACTGCACTCCGTAACCGTACCGACCCACAGAATAACGGTCACATGTTACTTATACTGTACACTACATGCCGTAACCGAACCGACCCGCAGAATAACGGTCACATGTTACTTATACTGTACACTACATGCCGTAACCGTACCGACCCGCAGAATAAAGGTCACATGTTACTTATACTGTACACTGCACGCCGTAACCATACCGACCCACAGAATAACAGTCACATGTTACTAATACTGTACACTGCACGCCGTAACCGTACCGACCCGCAGAATAACTGTCACATGTTACTTATACTGTACACTGCACGCCGTAACCGTACCGACCCGCAGAATAACGGTCACATGTTACTTATACTGTACACTGCACGCCGTAACCGTACCGACCCCCAGAATAACAGTCACATGTTACTTATACTGTACACTGCACGCCGTAACCGTACCGACCCACAGAATAACGGTCACATGTTACTTACACTGCACACTGCACGCCGTAACCGTACCGACCTGCAGAATAAAGGTCACATGTTACTTATACTGTACACTGCACGCCGTAACCATACCGACCCACAGAATAACGGTCATATGTTACTTACACTGCACACTGCACGCCGTAACCGTACCGACCTGCAGAATAAAGGTCACATGTTACTTATACTGTACACTGCACTCCGTAACCGTACCGACCTACAGAATAACAGTCACATGTTACTTATACTGTACACTGCACTCCGTAACCGTACCGACCTGCAGAATAAAGGCCACATGTTACTTATACTGTACACTGCATGCCGTAACCATACCGACCCACAGAATAACAGTCACATGTTACTTATACTGTACACTGCACGCCGTAACCATACCGACCCACAGAATAACAGTCACATGTTACTTATACTGTACACTGCACGCCGTAACCGTACCGACCCACAGAATAAAGGTCACATGTTACTTATACTGTACACTACACGCCGTAACCGTACCGACCCACAGAATAACAGTCACATGTTACTTATACTGTACACTGCATGCCGTAACCATACCGACCCACAGAATTACAGTCACATGTTACTTATACTGTACACTGCACACCGTAACCGCACCGACCCACAGAATAAAGGTCACATGTTACTTATACTGTACACTGCACGCCGTAACCGTACCGACCCACAGAATAAAGGTCACATGTTACTTATACTGTACACTGCACACCGTAACCGCACCGACCCACAGAATAAAGGTCACATGTTACTTATACTGTACACTGCATGCCGTAACCGTACCGACCTGCAGAATAAAGGTCACATGTTACTTATACTGTACACTGCACGCCGTAACCGTACCGACCCACAGAATAACGGTCACATGTTACTTATACTGTACACTGCACGCCGTAACCGTACCGACCCCCAGAATAAAGGTCACATGTTACTTATACTGTACACTGCACGCCGTAACCGTACCGACCCACAGAATAACGGTCACATGTTACTTATACTGTACACTGCATGCCGTAACCGTACCGACCCACAGAATAACGGCCACATGTTACTTATACTGTACACTGCACGCCGTAACCGTACCGACCCACAGAATAACGGTCACATGTTACTTATACTGTACACTGCACGCCGTAACCGTACCGACCCACAGAATAACGGTCACATGTTACTTATACTGTACACTGCACGCCGTAACCGTACCGACCCACAGAATAACGGTCACATGTTACTTATACTGTACACTGCACGCCGTAACCGTACCGACCCGCAGAATAAAGGTCACATGTTACTTATACTGTACACTGCACTCCGTAACCGTACCGACCCGCAGAATAAAGGTCACATGTTACTTATACTGTACACTGCACGCCGTAACCGTACCGACCCGCAGAATAACTGTCACATGTTACTTATACTGTACACTGCACGCCGTAACCGTACCGACCCACAGAATAACGGTCACATGTTACTTATACTGTACACTGCACGCCGTAACCGTACCGACCCACAGAATAACGGTCACATGTTACTTATACTGTACACTGCACGCCGTAACCGTACCGACCCGCAGAATAAAGGTCACATGTTACTTATACTGTACACTGCACTCCGTAACCGTACCGACCCGCAGAATAAAGGTCACATGTTACTTATACTGTACACTGCACGCCGTAACCGTACCGACCCGCAGAATAACTGTCACATGTTACTTATACTGTACACTGCACGCCGTAACCGTACCGACCCACAGAATAACAGTCACATGTTACTTATACTGTACACTGCACGCCGTAACCGTACCGACCCGCAGAATAACAGTCACATGTTACTTATACTGCACACTGCACACCGTAACCATACCGACCCACAGAATAACGGTCACATGTTACTTATACTGCACACTGCACACCGAAACCATACCGACCCACAGAATAACGGTCACATGTTACTTATACTGTACACTGCACGCCGTAACCGTACCGACCCGCAGAATAACAGTCATATGTTACTTATACTGTACACTGCACGCCGTATCTGTACCGACCCACAGAATAACAGTCACATGTTACTTATACTGTACACTGCACTCCGTAACCGTACCGACCCACAGAATAACGGTCACATGTTACTTATACTGTACACTGCACGCCGTAACCATACCGACCCACAGAATAACGGTCACATGTTACTTATACTGTACACTGCACACCGTAACCATACCGACCCACAGAATAACGGTCACATGTTACTTATACTGTACACTGCACGCCGTAACCGTACCGACCCACAGAATAAAGGCCACATGTTACTTATACTGTACACTGCACGCCGTAACCATACCGACCCACAGAATAAAGGTCACATGTTACTTATACTGTACACTGCACGCCGTAACCGTACCGACCCCCAGAATAAAGGCCACATGTTACTTATACTGTACACTGCACTCCGTAACCGTACCGACCCGCAGAATAACAGTCACATGTTACTTATACTGTACACTGCACGCCGTAACCGTACCGACCCACAGAATAACGGTCACATGTTACTTACACTGTACACTGCACGCCGTAACCGTACCGACCCGCAGAATAAAGGTCACATGTTACTTATACTGTACACTGCACGCTGTAGCCGTACCGACCCGCAGAATAACGGTCACATGTTACTTATACTGTACACTGCACGCTGTAGCCGTACCGACCCGCAGAATAACGGTCACATGTTACCTATACTGTACACTGCACGCCGTAACCGTACCGACCCGCAGAATAAAGGTCACATGTTACTTATACTGTACACTGCACGCCGTAACCATACCGACCCCCAGAATAACAGTCACATGTTACTTATACTGTACACTGCAAGCCGTAACCGTACCGACCCGCAGAATAACGGCCACATGTTACTTATACTGTACACTGCACGCCGTAACCGTACCGACCCGCAGAATAAAGGTCACATGTTACTTATACTGTACACTGCATGCCGTAACCGTACCGACCCGCAGAATAAAGGTCACATGTTACTTATACTGTACACTGCACGCCGTAACCGTACCGACCCGCAGAATAAAGGTCACATGTTACTTATACTGTACACTGCACGCCGTAACTGTACCGACGCACAGAATAACGGTCACATGTTACTTATACTGTACACTGCACGCTGTAACCGTACCGACGCACAGAATAACGGTCACATGTTACTTGTACTGTACACTGCACGCCATAACCGTACCGACCCGCAGAATAACGGTCACATGTTACTTATACTGTACACTGCACACCGTAACCGTACCGACCCACAGAATAACGGTCACATGTTACTTATACTGTACACTGCACACCGTAATCGTACCGACCCGCAGAATAACGGTCACATGTTACTTATACTGTACACTGCACGCCGTAACCGTACCGACCCGCAGAATAAAGGTCACATGTTACTTATACTGTACACTGCATGCCGTAACTGTACCGACGCACAGCATAATGGTCACATGTTACTTATACTGTACACTGCACGCCGTAACCATACCGACCCTCAGAATAACGGTCACATGTTACTTATACTGTACACTGCACGCCGTAAAAGTACCGACCCGCAGAATAAAGGTCACATGTTACTTATACTGTACACTGCACGCCGTAACCGTACCGACCTGCAGAATAACAGTCACATGTTACTTATACTGTACACTGCACGCCGTAACCGTACCGACCTGCAGAATAACAGTCACATGTTACTTATACTGTACACTGCACGCCGTAACCGTACCGACCTGCAGAATAACAGTCACATGTTACTTATACTGTACACTGCTCTCCGTAACCGTACCGACCCACAGAATAACGGTCACATGTTACTTATACTGTACACTGCATGCCGTAACCGTACCGACCCCCAGAATAACGGTCACATGTTACTTATACTGTACACTGCACGCCGTAACCGTACCGACCCACAGAATAAAGGCCACATGTTACTTATACTGTACACTGCACGCCGTAACCGTACCGACCCACAGAATATTAGTCACATGTTACTTATACTGTACACTGCACGCCGTAACCGTACCGACCCACAGAATAAAGGCCACATGTTACTTATACTGTACACTGCACGCCGTAACCGTACCGACCTGCAGAATAACAGTCACATGTTACTTATACTGTACACTGCACGCCGTAACCGTACCGACCCGCAGAATGAAGGTCACATGTTACTTATACTGTACACTGCACTCCGTAACCGTACCGACCCACAGAATAACGGTCACATGTTACTTATACTGTACACTGCACGCCGTAACTGTACCGACCCACAGAATAACGGTCACATGTTACTTATACTGTACACTGCACGCCGTAACCGAACCGACCCGCAGAATAACGGTCACATGTTACTTATACTGTACACTACATGCCGTAACCGTACCGACCCACAGAATAACGGTCACATGTTACTTATACTGTACACTGCATGCCGTAACCATACCGACCCGCAGAATAAAGGTCACATGTTACTTATACTGTACACTGCACGCCGTAACCGTACAGACCCACAGAATAAAGGTCACATGTTACTTATACTGTACACTGCACGCCGTAGCCGTACCGACCCACAGAATAACAGTCACATGTTACTTATACTGTACACTGCACGCCGTAACTGTACCGACCCACAGAATAACAGTCACATGTTACTTATACTGTACACTGCACGCCGTAACCGTACCGACCCGCAGAATAAAGGTCACATGTTACTTATACTGTACACTGCACACCGTAACCGTACCGACCCGCAGAATAAAGGTCACATGTTACTTATACTGTACACTGCACGCCGTAACCGTACCGACCCCCAGAATAACGGTCACATGTTACTTATACTGTACACTGCATGCCGTAACCATACCGACCCCCAGAATAACGGTCACATGTTACTTATACTGTACACTGCATGCCGTAACCATACCGACCCGCAGAATAAAGGTCACATGTTACTTATACTGTACACTGCACGCCGTAACCGTACAGACCCACAGAATAAAGGTCACATGTTACTTATACTGTACACTGCACGCCGTAGCCGTACCGACCCACAGAATAACAGTCACATGTTACTTATACTGTACACTGCACGCCGTAACTGTACCGACCCACAGAATAACAGTCACATGTTACTTATACTGTACACTGCACGCCGTAACCGTACCGACCCGCAGAATAACTGTCACATGTTACTTATACTGTACACTGCATGCCGTAACCGTACCGACCCCCAGAATAACGGTCACATGTTACTTATACTGTACACTGCATGCCGTAACCGTACCGACCCGCAGAATAACAGTCACATGTTACTTATACTGTACACTGCACGCCGTAACCGTACCGACCCCCAGAATAACAGTCACATGTTACTTATACTGTACACTGCACGCCGTAACCGTACCGACCTGCAGAATAAAGGTCACATGTTACTTATACTGTACACTGCACTCCGTAACCGTACCGACCCACAGAATAACAGTCACATGTTACTTATACTGTACACTGCACGCCGTAACCGTACCGACCCGCAGAATAACAGTCACATGTTACTTATACTGTACACTGCACACCGTAACCGTACCGACCCGCAGAATAACAGTCACATGTTACTTATACTGTACACTGCACTCCGTAACCGTACCGACCCACAGAATAACGGTCACATGTTACTTATACTGTACACTGCACGCCGTAACTGTATCGACCCACAGAATAACGGTCACATGTTACTTATACTGTACACTGCATGCCGTAACCGAACCGACCCGCAGAATAACGGTCACATGTTACTTATACTGTACACTACATGCCGTAACCGTACCGACCCACAGAATAACGGTCACATGTTACTTATACTGTACACTGCATGCCGTAACCGTACCGACCCGCAGAATAAAGGTCACATGTTACTTATACTGTACACTGCACGCCGTAACCGTACAGACCCACAGAATAAAGGTCACATGTTACTTATACTGTACACTGCATGCCGTAGCCGTACCGACCCACAGAATAACAGTCACATGTTACTTATACTGTACACTGCACGCCGTAACTGTACCGACCCACAGAATAACAGTCACATGTTACTTATACTGTACACTGCACGCCGTAACCGTACCGACCCGCAGAATAACTGTCACATGTTACTTATACTGTACACTGCATGCCGTAACCGTACCGACCCCCAGAATAACGGTCACATGTTACTTATACTGTACACTGCATGCCGTAACCGTACCGACCCGCAGAATAACAGTCACATGTTACTTATACTGTACACTGCACGCCGTAACCGTACCGACCCCCAGAATAACAGTCACATGTTACTTATACTGTACACTGCACGCCGTAACCGTACCGACCTGCAGAATAAAGGTCACATGTTACTTATACTGTACACTGCACTCCGTAACCGTACCGACCCACAGAATAACAGTCACATGTTACTTATACTGTACGCTGCACGCAGTAACCGTACCGACCTGCAGAATAACGGTCACATGTTACTTATACTGTACACTGCACGCCGTAAAGGTACCGACCCGCAGAATAACGGTCACGTTACTTATACTGTACACTGCACACCGTAACCGTACCGACCCGCAGAATAACAGTCACATGTTACTTATACTGTACACTGCATGCCGTAACCGTACCGACCCTCAGAATAACAGTCACATGTTACTTATACTGTACACTGCACGCCGTAACCGTACCGACCCGCAGAATAACAGTCACATGTTACTTATACTGTACACTACACGCCGTAACCGTACCGACCCACAGAATAACAGTCACATGTTACTTATACTGTACACTGCACGCCGTAACCGTACCGACCCACAGAATAACGGTCACATGTTACTTATACTGTACACTGCATGCCGTAACCGTACCGACACGCAGAATAAAGGTCATGTCACGGGATGGTTAGAGTCCGGCAATAGGCAATGTGTAATATATATTTCATGTGGAATGTATTCTCTAACCTGTTATATACATCAATGTGTAGTTGGCTGATTCGGGTCTAGTGTGTTAGCACATTGTATGCAAATCCCTCTAACTAGTGAGGACAATGGGTGGAGATAATCTGATCAGTGTCTCCAAGAAGATGTTGGATGGTGCATTGTCCATAGTAGACAGGGAGTCTGCTCTCCTTGGTATAGGTGAGGGGGGAAGGATCTGTGACTCAGCCCTTCCCACCCCCAGATATAGGTGTAACAGTTTTAGTATATAGATGTAGCTGGAGTTAGTATGTGTTAGCCGGCCTGTGCACAGCTCTGTAGAGAGCCAGGATTTAGTTACAGGACCAAGGAACCAAAGCTATCATTGGATTGTGACTTCTGTGGACTTATTGTTATTACGGTTGATGTGACCGCCGCCGGCTACTAACTTTGTGGATTACAATAAATTGCTGTTGTCTCCCGACCTCTTGCGTCCCTGTTGATTCAAAAGACCATCCGGAGGAAGACGTATACCTTTGCTCCGTTACAACTGGTTGGCAGCGGTGGGATCAACAGCGGACAGCGAGATGGACTACAACAGCTCAGCGATTAATGGAACCACAACCTCAGAATACAGGAACTGGACTATGGCAAGTCTACAAGTAAGGGCCCGGGAACTAAACCTGAGTTACCAGGGAAGAACGAAAGATCAACTGATCGAGGCACTGGAGGAGATGACCCTGCAAAGCGACCATGAGGAGGGCTGCCCCCAGGAGACTGGAGAGATACGGGAGTGGCAGGTACAGACCCAAAAGAGCAGATGGGTTGTTTTGTATGAGGAGGAGTTGGCAGTGCTGGGGCTAGGAGCAACTGCAGAGCAAAGGAGTAGAGCATTACAGAGGGCTCAGGAAACGGAGAAGGAGGAACAGAGAATGGCGCATGAAAAGGAAAGAATGGCGCATGAAAGGCGAATGGCTGAGATAACTACGCGGAATTATAATCAAACGTCGACCCCCAGCCCAACAGTGAGAGAACCACCATATGTCTCCCATAAACACTTCAAGACCTTTGATGAAGCGGCTGGGGATGTTGATGGATATTTTCAGGACTTCGAACACCAGTGCCGCCTGATGGAAGTCCCAGAGAAGGATTGGGTCCGGTATCTGGTGGGGCACCTACGAGATGGGGCTGCGGAAGCTCTCAGAGCCATGGACCCTAGTGATCAGCGGGACTATGAGGCCATTAAAAGAGCGGTGCAGAAGTATTATGCAGTCACTCCAGAGACCTACCGAGTTCAGTTCCGCTCTTTGTCTTACAATGGGGGAAGCTCCTTCCACATGTTCGCCCACAAGTTGAAGCAAGCATGCAAGCGCTGGCTAGAAGGAGAGGAGGCTGTCACAGTCGATAAGATCCTCCAAGTCATACTTAAGGAACAGTTCTTTTCCCAGTGCCCCGCTGAGATCCGTGAGTGGGTGCTGGAACGGAACCCAGCCACAGTGGAGCAAGCTGCTTCTCTTGCAGATGAGGGCCTGACCATCAAGCCGCAGTGGAAGAGGTTGTTTGCAGAGGAGCGGAAAACTACCACAGTCCGCCAGACACCCTTCAGCCAGCCACCCACCTTTCGTGCCCGGCCTCAGGATTACAATTCCCCCTCTACCCCTGTCCCAGCCCATCGGCCTCCAGCTATGAACAACCCTGTCCCTAGACAACGACCTACTGGAAGAATGCTAGAGCGCAGATGTTTTGGGTGCGGGCGGCCTGGACATTTGCAAGCTAGTTGCCCTGCTAACATGGGGGCACGGGCCACCGTGGCATCCCGGCCTATTCACTACCTGGGAACCACCCCTAGGACTGAAAGTTTGGCCCCATTTCCAGATGACTCCATGAATGACCCATCTGTTCCACCTCCAGGGGTCTATGGGATTCAGCCTTCCGCCACACATCCCGCAAACCTTCAGAGGAAGCACTTGCAGGAGGTCCTACTGGATGGCCGAACAGTTGTTGGATTCCGGGACTCGGGAGCTTTCCTAACGGTAGCGGACCCCCGAGTTGTGCGACCCGAGGCCCTAGAGGAGGGCCCTGGCATTTCTATCAAGTTGGCAGGGGGTACTCAAAGACGTATTCCTAAAGCTACTGTGGAACTCGACTATGGTTATGGACCAAAACGATGCACAATTGGTGTGATGAGCGGGCTGCCGGCTGATGTTCTGTTAGGCAACGATGTTGGAAATCTACAGTGCCACTTTGTGGGAGCAGTGACCCGAAGCCAAGCTCAGAGAGACGCCAACATGGATCCACCGGATTTTCTGCCAGATGCCAGCCCTTCAACCCTACAACTTTACCATTCAGCACCGCCGAGGGAACCAACACCAGAACACAGATGGGTTATCCCGGCAGGAGGAAATATGAGCTATAGAGACTGATGTGCATTCCCCAATTTACCTGTGTAGGCCAATTGTGTCATGCACATGTTTTGAGAGGGGGAGGGGTTGTCACGGGATGGTTAGAGTCCGGCAATAGGCAATGTGTAATATATATTTCATGTGGAATGTATTCTCTAACCTGTTATATACATCAATGTGTAGTTGGCTGATTAGGGTCTAGTGTGTTAGCACATTGTATGCAAATACCTCTAACTAGTGAGGACAATGGGTGGAGATAATCTGATCAGTGTCTCCAAGAAGATGTTGGACTGTGCATTGTTCAAAAGAGACAGGGAGTCTGCTCTCCTTGGTATAGGTGAGGGGGGAAGGATCTGTGACTCAGCCCTTCCCACCCCCAGATATAGGAAGTAACAGTTTAGTATATAGTTGTAGCTGGAGTTAGTATGTGTTAGCCAGCCTGTGCACAGCTCTGCAGAGAGCCAGGATTTAGTTACAGGACCAAGGAACCAAAGTTATCATTGGATTGTGACTTCTGTGGACTTATTGTTATTACGGTTGATGTGACCGCCGCCGGCTACTAACTTTGTGGATTACAATAAATTGCTGTTGTCTCCCGACCTCTTGCGTCCGTGTTGATTCAAAAGACCTTCCGGAGGAAGACGTATACCTTTGCTCCGTGACAGGTCACATGTTACTTATACTGTACACTGCATGCCGTAACCATACCGACCCACAGAATAACGGTCACATGTTACTTATACTGTACACTGCATGCCGTAACCGTACCGACACGCAGAATAAAGGTCACATGTTACTTATACTGTACACTGCACACCGTAACCGTACCGACCCGCAGAATAAAGGTCACATGTTACTTATACTGCACACTGCACGCCGTAACCGTACCGACCCACAGAATAACAGTCACATGTTACTTATACTGTACACTGCACTCCGTAACCGTACCGACCCGCAGAATAAAGGTCACATGTTACTTATACTGTACACTGCAAGCCGTAACCGTACCGACCTGCAGAATAAAGGTCACATGTTACTTATACTGTACACTGCACGCCGTAACCATACCGACCCGCAGAATAAAGGTCACATGTTACTTATACTGTACACTGCACACCGTAACCGTACCGACCCGCAGAATAAAGGTCACATGTTACTTATACTGCACACTGCACGCCGTAACCGTACCGACCCACAGAATAACAGTCACATGTTACTTATACTGTACACTGCACTCCGTAACCGTACCGACCCGCAGAATAAAGGTCACATGTTACTTATACTGTACACTACACGCCGTAACCGCACCGACCCACAGAATAACGGTCACATGTTACTTATACTGTACACTGCACGCCGTATCTGTACCGACCCGCAGAATAACAGTCATATGTTACTTATACTGTACACTGCACGCCGTATCTGTACCGACCCACAGAATAACAGTCACATGTTACTTATACTGTACACTGCACGCCGTAACCGTACCGACCCGCAGAATAACAGTCACATGTTACTTATACTGCACACTGCATGCCGTAACTGTACCGACCCGCAGAATAACAGTCACATGTTACTTATACTGTACACTGCACGCCGTAACCGTACCGACCCGCAGAATAACAGTCACATGTTACTTATACTGCACACTGCATGCCGTAACCGTACCGACCCCCAGAATAAAGGCCACATGTTACTTATACTGTACACTGCACGCTGTAACCGTACCGACCCCCAGAATAAAGGCCACATGTTACCTATACTGTACACTGCACGCCGTAACCATACCGACCCCCAGAATAACAGTCACATGTTACTTATACTGCACACTGCACGCTGTAACCGTACCGACCCCCAGAATAAAGGCCACATGTTACCTATACTGTACACTGCACGCCGTAACCATACCGACCCCCAGAATAACAGTCACATGTGACTTATACTGTACACTGCAAGCCGTAACCGTACCGACCCCTAGAATAACGGTCATATGTTACTTATACTGTACACTGCACGCCGTAACCGTACCGACCCGCAGAATAAAGGTCACATGTTACTTATACTGTACACTGCACGCCATAACCGTACCGACCCCCAGAATAACGGTCACATGTTACTTGTACTGTACACTGCACGCCATAACCGTACCGACCCCCAGAATAACGGTCACATGTTACTTATACTGTACACTGCACGCCGTAACCGTACCGACCCGCAGAATAAAGGTCACATGTTACTTATACTGTACACTGCACGCCGTAACCGTACCGACCCGCAGAATAAAGGTCACATGTTACTTATACTGTACACTGCATGCCGTAACTGTACCGACGCACAGAATAATGGTCACATGTTACTTATACTGTACACTGCACGCCGTAACCGTACCGACGCACAGAATAATGGTCACATGTTACTTATACTGTACACTGCACGCCGTAACCGTACCGACCCGCAGAATAAAGGTCACATGTTACTTATACTGTACACTGCATGCCGTAACTGTACCGACGCACAGAATAATGGTCACATGTTACTTATACTGTACACTGCACGCCGTAACCGTACCGACCTGCAGAATAACAGTCACATGTTACTTATACTGTACACTGCACGCCGTAACCGTACCGACCCGCAGAATGAAGGTCACATGTTACTTATACTGTACACTGCATGCCGTAACCTTACTGACCCGCAGAATAACAGTCACATGTTACTTATACTGTACACTGCACGCCGTAACCGTACCGACCCGCAGAATAAAGGTCACATGTTACTTATACTGTACACTGCACGCCGTAACCATACCGACCCGCAGAATAAAGGCCACATGTTACTTATACTGTACACTGCACACCGTAACCGTACCGACCCGCAGAATAAAGGTCACATGTTACTTATACTGTACACTGCACGCCGTAACCATACCGACCCGCAGAATAAAGGCCACATGTTACTTATACTGTACACTGCACACCGTAACCGTACCGACCCGCAGAATAAAGGTCACATGTTACTTATACTGTACACTGCACACCGTAACCGTACCGACCCACAGAATAACGGTCACATGTTACTTATACTGTACACTGCACACCGTAACCGTACCGACCCACAGAATAACGGTCACATGTTACTTATACTGTACACTGCATGCCGTAACCATACCGACCCGCAGAATAAAGGTCACATGTTACTTATACTGCACACTGCACGCCGTAACCGTACCGACCCACAGATTAACAGTCACATGTTACTTATACTGTACACTGCACTCCGTAACCGTACCGACCCGCAGAATAACAGTCACATGTTACTTATACTGTACACTGCATGCCGTAACTGTACCGACCCGCAGAATAACGGTCACATGTTACTTATACTGTACACTGCACACCGTAACCGTACCGACCCGCAGAATAAAGGTCACATGTTACTTATACTGCACACTGCATGCCGTAACCGTACTGACCCGCAGAATAACAGTCACATGTTACTTATACTGCACACTGCACGCTGTAACCGTACCGACCCGCAGAATAAAGGTCACATGTTACTTATACTGTACACTGCACGCTGTAGCCGTACCGACCCACAGAATAACGGTCACATGTTACCTATACTGTACACTGCACGCCGTAACCATACCGACCCCCAGAATAACAGTCACATGTGACTTATACTGTACACTGCAAGCCGTAACCGTACCGACCCGCAGAATAAAGGTCACATGTTACTTATACTGTACACTGCACGCCGTAACTGTACCGACGCACAGAATAACGGTCACATGTTACTTATACTGTACACTGCATGCCGTAACCATACCGACCCCCAGAATAACGGTCACATGTTACTTATACTGTACACTGCACGCCGTAACCGTACCGACCCGCAGAATAACAGTCACATGTTACTTATACTGTACACTGCACCCCGTAACCGTACCGACGCACAGAATAACGGTCACATGTTACTTGTACTGTACACTGCACGCTATAACCGTACCGACCCCCAGAATAACGGTCACATGTTACTTGTACTGTACACTGCACGCCATAACCGTACCGACCCCCAGAATAACGGTCACATGTTACTTATACTGTACACTGCACGCCGTAACCGTACCGACCCCCAGAATAACGGTCACATGTTACTTATACTGTACACTGCACGCCGTAACCGTACCGACGCACAGAATAATGGTCACATGTTACTTATACTGTACACTGCACGCCGTAACCGTACCGACCCGCAGAATAAAGGTCACATGTTACTTATACTATACACTGCATGCCGTAACTGTACCGACGCACAGAATAATGGTCACATGTTACTTATACTGTACACTGCACGCCGTAACCGTACCGACCTGCAGAATAACAGTCACATGTTACTTATACTGTACACTGCACGCCGTAACCGTACCGACCCGCAGAATGAAGGTCACATGTTACTTATACTGTACACTGCTCTCCGTAACCGTACCGACCCACAGAATAACGGTCACATGTTACTTATACTGTACACTGCATGCCGTAACCGTACCGACCCCCAGAATAACGGTCACATGTTACTTATACTGTACACTGCACGCCGTAACCGTACCGACCCACAGAATAACGGTCACATGTTACTTATACTGTACACTGCATGCCGTAACCGTACCGACCCCCAGAATAACGGTCACATGTTACTTATACTGTACACTGCACGCCGTAACCGTACCGACCCACAGAATAACGGTCACATGTTACTTATACTGTACACTGCATGCCGTAACCGTACCGACCCACAGAATAACGGTCACATGTTACTTATACTGTACACTGCATGCCGTAACCGTAACGACCCACAGAATAACGGTCACATGTTACTTATACTGTACACTGCATGCCGTAACTGTACCGACCCGCAGAATAAAGGTCACATGTTACTTATACTGTACACTGCACGCCGTAACCGTACCGACCCGCAGAATAAAGGTCACATGTTACTTATACTGTACACTGCACGCCGTAACCGTACCGACCCACAGAATAAAGGTCACATGTTACTTATACTGTACACTGCACGCCGTAACTGTACCGACCCACAGAATAAAGGTCACATGTTACTTATACTGTACACTGCACGCCGTAACCGTACCGACCCGCAGAATAACGGTCACATGTTACTTATACTGTACACTGCATGCCGTAACCGTACCGACCCCCAGAATAACGGTCACATGTTACTTATACTGTACACTGCACGCCGTAACCGTACCGACCCCCAGAATAACAGTCACATGTTACTTATACTGTACACTGCACGCCGTAACTGTACCGACCCGCAGAATAACAGTCACATGTTACTTATACTGTACACTGCACGACGTAACTGTACCGACACACAGAATAAAGGTCACATGTTACTTATACCGTAAACTGCACGCCGTAACCGTACCGACCCGCAGAATAACAGTCACATGTTACTTATACTGTACACTGCACGCCGTAAAGGTACCGACCCGCAGAATAACGGTCACATGTTACTTATACTGTACACTGCATGCCGTAAAGGTACCGACCCGCAGAATAACAGTCACATGTTACTTATACTGTACACTGCACGCCGTAACTGTACCGACCCGCAGAATAACAGTCACATGTTACTTATACTGTACACTGCATGCCGTAAAGGTACCGACCCGCATAATAACGGTCACATGTTACTTATACTGTACACTGCACACCGTAACCGTACCGACCCGCAGAATAACAGTCACATGTTACTTATACTGTACACTGCACGCCGTAAAGGTACCGACCCGCATAATAACGGTCACATGTTACTTATACTGTACACTGCACACCGTAACCGTACCGACCCGCAGAATAACAGTCACATGTTACTTATACTGTACACTGCACGCCGTAACCGTACCGACCCATAGAATAACAGTCACATGTTACTTATACTGTACACTGCACGCAGTAACCATACCGACCCGCAGAATAAAGGTCACATGTTACTTATACTGTACACTGCACGCCGTAACCGTACCGACCCACAGAATAACAGTCACATGTTACTTATACTGTACACTGCACGCCGTAACCGTACCGACCCACAGAATAACAGTCACATGTTACTTATACTGTACACTGCACGCCGTAACCGTACCGACCCGCAGAATAACAGTCACATGTTACTTATACTGTACACTGCACGCCGTAACTGTACCAACCCCCAGAATAACAGTCACATGTTACTTATACTGTACACTGCATGCCGTAACCGCACCGACCCACAGAATAAAGCTCATATGTTACTTATACTGTACACTGCATGCCGTAACCTTACTGACCCGCAGAATAACAGTCACATGTTACTTATACTGTACACTGCACGCCGTAACCGTACCGACCCGCAGAATAAAGGTCACATGTTACTTATACTGTACACTGCACGCCGTAACCATACCGACCCGCAGAATAAAGGCCACATGTTACTTATACTGTACACTGCACACCGTAACCGTACCGACCCGCAGAATAAAGGTCACATGTTACTTATACTGTACACTGCACGCCGTAACCATACCGACCCGCAGAATAAAGGCCACATGTTACTTATACTGTACACTGCACACCGTAACCGTACCGACCCGCAGAATAAAGGTCACATGTTACTTATACTGTACACTGCACACCGTAACCGTACCGACCCACAGAATAACGGTCACATGTTACTTATACTGTACACTGCATGCCGTAACCATACCGACCCGCAGAATAAAGGTCACATGTTACTTATACTGCACACTGCACGCCGTAACCGTACCGACCCACAGATTAACAGTCACATGTTACTTATACTGTACACTGCACTCCGTAACCGTACCGACCCGCAGAATAACAGTCACATGTTACTTATACTGTACACTGCATGCCGTAACTGTACCGACCCGCAGAATAACGGTCACATGTTACTTATACTGTACACTGCACACCGTAACCGTACCGACCCGCAGAATAAAGGTCACATGTTACTTATACTGCACACTGCATGCCGTAACCGTACTGACCCGCAGAATAACAGTCACATGTTACTTATACTGCACACTGCACGCTGTAACCGTACCGACCCCCAGAATAAAGGCCACATGTTACTTATACTGTACACTGCACGCTGTAGCCGTACTGACCCGCAGAATAAAGGTCACATGTTACTTATACTGCACACTGCATGCCGTAACCGTACTGACCCGCAGAATAACAGTCACATGTTACTTATACTGCACACTGCACGCTGTAACCGTACCGACCCCCAGAATAAAGGCCACATGTTACTTGTACTGTACACTGCACGCAGTAACCATACCGACCCGCAGAATAAAGGTCACATGTTACTTATACTGTACACTGCACGCCGTAACCGTACCGACCCACAGAATAACAGTCACATGTTACTTATACTGTACACTGCACGCCGTAACCGTACCGACCCACAGAATAACAGTCACATGTTACTTATACTGTACACTGCACGCCGTAACCGTACCGACCCGCAGAATAACAGTCACATGTTACTTATACTGTACACTGCACGCCGTAACTGTACCAACCCCCAGAATAACAGTCACATGTTACTTATACTGTACACTGCATGCCGTAACCGCACCGACCCACAGAATAAAGCTCATATGTTACTTATACTGTACACTGCATGCCGTAACCTTACTGACCCGCAGAATAACAGTCACATGTTACTTATACTGTACACTGCACGCCGTAACCGTACCGACCCGCAGAATAAAGGTCACATGTTACTTATACTGTACACTGCACGCCGTAACCATACCGACCCGCAGAATAAAGGCCACATGTTACTTATACTGTACACTGCACACCGTAACCGTACCGACCCGCAGAATAAAGGTCACATGTTACTTATACTGTACACTGCACGCCGTAACCATACCGACCCGCAGAATAAAGGCCACATGTTACTTATACTGTACACTGCACACCGTAACCGTACCGACCCGCAGAATAAAGGTCACATGTTACTTATACTGTACACTGCACACCGTAACCGTACCGACCCACAGAATAACGGTCACATGTTACTTATACTGTACACTGCACACCGTAACCGTACCGACCCACAGAATAACGGTCACATGTTACTTATACTGTACACTGCATGCCGTAACCATACCGACCCGCAGAATAAAGGTCACATGTTACTTATACTGCACACTGCACGCCGTAACCGTACCGACCCACAGATTAACAGTCACATGTTACTTATACTGTACACTGCACTCCGTAACCGTACCGACCCGCAGAATAACAGTCACATGTTACTTATACTGTACACTGCATGCCGTAACTGTACCGACCCGCAGAATAACGGTCACATGTTACTTATACTGTACACTGCACACCGTAACCGTACCGACCCGCAGAATAAAGGTCACATGTTACTTATACTGCACACTGCATGCCGTAACCGTACTGACCCGCAGAATAAAGGTCACATGTTACTTATACTGCACACTGCATGCCGTAACCGTACCGACCCCCAGAATAAAGGCCACATGTTACTTATACTGTACACTGCACGCTGTAGCCGTACTGACCCGCAGAATAAAGGTCACATGTTACTTATACTGCACACTGCATGCCGTAACCGTACTGACCCGCAGAATAACAGTCACATGTTACTTATACTGCACACTGCACGCTGTAACCGTACCGACCCCCAGAATAAAGGCCACATGTTACTTATACTGTACACTGCACGCTGTAGCCGTACCGACCCACAGAATAACGGTCACATGTTACCTATACTGTACACTGCACGCCGTAACCATACCGACCCCCAGAATAACAGTCACATGTGACTTATACTGTACACTGCAAGCCGTAACCGTACCGACCCCTAGAATAACGGTCATATGTTACTTATACTGTACACTGCACGCCGTAACCGTACCGACCCGCAGAATAAAGGTCACATGTTACTTATACTGTACACTGCACGCCGTAACTGTACCGACGCACAGAATAACGGTCACATGTTACTTATACTGTACACTGCATGCCGTAACCATACCGACCCCCAGAATAACGGTCACATGTTACTTATACTGTACACTGCACGCCGTAACCGTACCGACCCGCAGAATAACAGTCACATGTTACTTATACTGTACACTGCACCCCGTAACCGTACCGACGCACAGAATAACGGTCACATGTTACTTGTACTGTACACTGCACGCCATAACCGTACCGACCCCCAGAATAACGGTCACATGTTACTTGTACTGTACACTGCACGCCATAACCGTACCGACCCCCAGAATAACGGTCACATGTTACTTATACTGTACACTGCACGCCGTAACCGTACCGACCCGCAGAATAAAGGTCACATGTTACTTATACTGTACACTGCACGCCGTAACCGTACCGACCCGCAGAATAAAGGTCACATGTTACTTATACTGTACACTGCATGCCGTAACTGTACCGACGCACAGAATAATGGTCACATGTTACTTATACTGTACACTGCACGCCGTAACCGTACCGACCCCCAGAATAACGGCCACATGTTACTTATACTGTACACTGCATGCCGTAAAAGTACCGACCCGCAGAATAAAGGTCACATGTTACTTATACTGTACACTGCACGCCGTAACCGTACCGACCTGCAGAATAACAGTCACATGTTACTTATACTGTACACTGCACGCCGTAACCGTACCGACCCGCAGAATGAAGGTCACATGTTACTTATACTGTACACTGCTCTCCGTAACCGTACCGACCCACAGAATAACGGTCACATGTTACTTATACTGTACACTGCACGCCGTAACCGTACCGACCCACAGAATAACGGTCACATGTTACTTATACTGTACACTGCATGCCGTAACCATACCGACCCGCAGAATAACGGTCACATGTTACTTATACTGTACACTGCACGCCGTAGCCGTACCGACCCGCAGAATAACGGTCACATGTTACTTATACTGTACACTGCACGCCGTAACCGTACCGACCCCCAGAATAACGGTCACATGTTACTTATACTGTACACTGCACGCCGTAACCGTACCGACCCACAGAATAACGGTCACATGTTACTTATACTGTACACTGCATGCCGTAACCGTACCGACCCCCAGAATAACGGTCACATGTTACTTATACTGTACACTGCACGCCGTAACCGTACCGACCCACAGAATAACGGTCACATGTTACTTATACTGTACACTGCATGCCGTAACCGTACCGACCCACAGAATAACGGTCACATGTTACTTATACTGTACACTGCATGCCGTAACCGTACCGACCCACAGAATAACGGTCACATGTTACTTATACTGTACACTGCATGCCGTAACCGTACCGACCCGCAGAATAAAGGTCACATGTTACTTATACTGTACACTGCACGCCGTAACCGTACCGACCCACAGAATAAAGGTCACATGTTACTTATACTGTACACTGCACGCCGTAACCGTACCGACCCGCAGAATAACGGTCACATGTTACTTATACTGTACACTGCATGCCGTAACCGTACCGACCCGCAGAATAAAGGTCACATGTTACTTATACTGTACACTGCACGCGGTAACTGTACCGACCCACAGAATAAAGGTCACATGTTACTTATACTGTACACTGCACGCCGTAACCGTACCGACCCGCAGAATAACTGTCACATGTTACTTATACTGTACACTGCATGCCGTAACCGTACCGACCCCCAGAATAACGGTCACATGTTACTTATACTGTACACTGCACGCCGTAACCGTACCGACCCCCAGAATAACAGTCACATGTTACTTATACTGTACACTGCATGCCGTAACCGTACCGACCCGCAGAATAACAGTCACATGTTACTTATACTGTACACTGCACGCCGTAACCGTACCGACCCACAGAATAACGGTCACATGTTACTTATACTGTACACTGCATGCCGTAACCGTACCGACCCACAGAATAACGGTCACATGTTACTTATACTGTACACTGCATGCCGTAACCGTACCGACCCACAGAATAACGGTCACATGTTACTTATACTGTACACTGCACGCCGTAGCCGTACCGACCCGCAGAATAACGGTCACATGTTACTTATACTGTACACTGCACGCCGTAACCGTACCGACCCGCAGAATAAAGGTCACATGTTACTTATACTGTACACTGCACGCCGTAACCGTACCGACCCACAGAATAAAGGTCACATGTTACTTATACTGTACACTGCACGCCGTAACCGTACCGACCCGCAGAATAACGGTCACATGTTACTTATACTGTACACTGCATGCCGTAACCGTACCGACCCGCAGAATAAAGGTCACATGTTACTTATACTGTACACTGCACGCGGTAACTGTACCGACCCACAGAATAAAGGTCACATGTTACTTATACTGTACACTGCACGCCGTAACCGTAACGACCCGCAGAATAACTGTCACATGTTACTTATACTGTACACTGCATGCCGTAACCGTACCGACCCCCAGAATAACGGTCACATGTTACTTATACTGTACACTGCACGCCGTAACCGTACCGACCCCCAGAATAACAGTCACATGTTACTTATACTGTACACTGCATGCCGTAACCGTACCGACCCGCAGAATAACAGTCACATGTTACTTATACTGTACACTGCACGACGTAACTGTACCGACACACAGAATAAAGGTCACATGTTACTTATACTGTAAACTGCACGCCGTAACCGTACCGACCCGCAGAATAACAGTCACATGTTTCTTATACTGTACACTGCACGCCGTAAAGGTACCGACCCGCAGAATAACGGTCACATGTTACTTATACTGTACACTGCACACCGTAACCGTACCGACCCGCAGAATAACAGTCACATGTTACTTATACTGTACACTGCACGCAGTAACCGTACCGACCCACAGAATAACAGTCACATGTTACTTATACTGTACACTGCACGCCGTAACCGTACCGACCCACAGAATAACAGTCACATGTTACTTATACTGTACACTGCACGCCGTAACCGTACCGACCCACAGAATAACAGTCACATGTTACTTATACTGTACACTGCACGCCGTAACCGTACCGACCCGCAGAATAACAGTCACATGTTACTTATACTGTACACTGCACATCGTAACCGTACCGACCCGCAGAATAAAGGTCACATGTTACTTATACTGTACACTGCACGCCGTAACTGTACCAACCCCCAGAATAACAGTCACATGTTACTTATACTGTACACTGCATGCCGTAACCGCACCGACCCACAGAATAAAGCTCATATGTTACTTATACTGTACACTGCATGCCGTAACCTTACTGACCCGCAGAATAACAGTCACATGTTACTTATACTGTACACTGCACGCCGTAACCGTACCGACACGCAGAATAAAGGTCACATGTTACTTATACTGTACACTGCACGCCGTAACCATACCGACCCGCAGAATAAAGGCCACATGTTACTTATACTGTACACTGCACACCGTAACCGTACCGACCCGCAGAATAAAGGTCACATGTTACTTATACTGTACACTGCACACCGTAACCGTACCGACCCACAGAATAACGGTCACATGTTACTTATACTGTACACTGCACACCGTAACCGTACCGACCCACAGAATAACGGTCACATGTTACTTATACTGTACACTGCACTCCGTAACCGTACCGACCCGCAGAATAACAGTCACATGTTACTTATACTGTACACTGCACGCCGTAACCGTACCGACCCTCAGATTAACAGTCACATGTTACTTATACTGTACACTGCATGCCGTAACTGTACCGACCCGCAGAATAACGGTCACATGTTACTTATACTGTACACTGCACACCGTAACCGTACCGACCCGCAGAATAACAGTCACATGTTACTTATACTGTACACTGCATGCCGTAACTGTACCGACCCGCAGAATAACGGTCACATGTTACTTATACTGTACACTGCACACCGTAACCGTACCGACCCGCAGAATAAAGGTCACATGTTACTTATACTGCACACTGCATGCCGTAACCGTACCGACCCGCAGAATAACGGTCACATGTTACTTATACTGTACACTGCACGCTGTAACCGTACCGACCCGCAGAATAACGGTCACATGTTACGTATACTGTACACTGCACACCGTAACCGTACCGACCCACAGAATAACAGTCACATGTTACTTATACTGTACACTGCACGCTGTTACCGTACCGACCCCCAGAATAACGGTCACATGTTACTTATACTGTACACTGCACGCCGTAACCGTACTGACCCGCAGAATAACGGTCACATGTTACTTATACTGTACACTGCATGCTGTAACCTTACCGACCCACAGAATAACAGTCACATGTTAATTATACTTTACACTGCACGCCGTAACCGTACCGACCCACAGATTAACAGTCACATGTTACTTATACTGTACACTGCATGCCGTAACCGTACCGACCCGCAGAATAACAGTCACATGTTACTTATACTGTACACTGCACGCCGTAACCGTACCGACCCACAGAATAACGGTCACATGTTACTTATACTGTACACTGCACGCCGTAACCGTACCGACCCACAGAATAACGGTTAAATGTTACTTATACTGTACACTGCACACCGTAACCGTACCGACCCACAGAATAACAGTCACATGTTACTTATACTGCACACTGCACTCCGTAACCGTACCGACCCTCAGAATAAAGGTCACATGTTACTTATACTGCACACTGCACTCCGTAACCGTACCGACCCTCAGAATAAAGGTCACGTTACTTATACTGTACACTGCACGCCGTTAACGTACCGACCCGCAGAATAAAGGTTATATGTTACTTATACTGTACACTGCACTCCGTAACCGTACCGACCCGCAGAATAACAGTCACATGTTACTTATACTGTACACTGCACGCCGTAACCGTTCTGACCCGCAGAATAAAGGTCACATGTTACTTATACTGTACACTGCACGCCGTAACCATACCGAACTGCAGAATAACGGTCACATGTTACTTATACTATACACTGCACGCCGTAACCGTACCGAACTGCAGAATAACGGTCACATGTTACTTATACTGTACACTGCACGCCGTAACCGTACCGACCCCCAGAATAAAGGTCACATGTTACTTATACTGTACGCTGCACGCCGTAACCGTACTGACCCACATAATAACGGTCACATGTTACTTATACTGTACACAGCACGCCGTAACCGTACTGACCCACATAATAACAGTCACATGTTACTTATACTGTACACAGCACGCCGTAACCGTTCTGACCCGCAGAATAACAGTCACATGTTACTTATACTGTACGCTGCACGCCGTAACCGTACCGACCCACATAATAACGGTCACATGTTACTTATACTGTACACTGCACGCCGTAACCGTTCTGACCCGCAGAATAAAGGTCACATGTTACTTATACTGTACACTGCACGCCGTAACCGTACCGACCCACATAATAACGGTCACATGTTACTTATACTGTACACTGCACGCCGTAACCGTACCGACCCACATAATAACGGTCACATGTTACTTATACTGTACACTGCACGCCGTAACCGTTCTGACCCGCAGAATAAAGGTCACATGTTACTTATACTGTACGCTGCACGCCGTAACCGTACTGACCCACATAATAACGGTCACATGTTACTTATACTGTACACTGCATGCCGTAACCGTACCGACCCACAGAATAACGGTCACATGTTACTTATACTGTACACTGCATGCCGTAACCGTACCGACCCACAGAATAACGGTCACATGTTACTTATACTGTACACTGCATGCCGTAACCGTACCGACCCGCAGAATAAAGGTCACATGTTACTTATACTGTACACTGCACGCCGTAACCGTACCGACCCACAGAATAAAGGTCACATGTTACTTATACTGTACGCTGCACGCCGTAACCGTACTGACCCACATAATAACGGTCACATGTTACTTATACTGTACACAGCACGCCGTAACCGTACTGACCCACATAATAACAGTCACATGTTACTTATACTGTACACTGCACACCGTAACCGTACCGACCCACAGAATAACGGTCACATGTTACTTATACTGTACACTGCACACCGTAACCGTACCGACCCACAGAATAACGGTCACATGTTACTTATACTGTACACTGCACTCCGTAACCGTACCGACCCGCAGAATAACAGTCACATGTTACTTATACTGTACACTGCACGCCGTAACCGTACCGACCCACAGATTAACAGTCACATGTTACTTATACTGTACACTGCACTCCGTAACCGTACCGACCCGCAGAATAACAGTCACATGTTACTTATACTGTACACTGCATGCCGTAACTGTACCGACCCGCAGAATAACGGTCACATGTTACTTATACTGTACACTGCACGCCGTAACCATACCGACCCACAGAATAAAGGTCACATGTTACTTATACTGTACACTGCACGCTGTAACCGTACCTACCCGCAGAATAACGGTCACATGTTACGTATACTGTACACTGCACGCTGTTACCGTACCGACCCGCAGAATAACGGTCACATGTTACTTATACTGTACACTGCACGCCGTAACCGTACTGACCCGCAGAATAACGGTCACATGTTACTTATACTGTACACTGCATGCTGTAACCGTACCGACCCACAGAATAACAGTCACATGTTAATTATACTTTACACTGCACGCCGTAACCGTACCGACCCACAGATTAACAGTCACATGTTACTTATACTGTACACTGCATGCCGTAACCGTACCGACCCGCAGAATAACAGTCACATGTTACTTATACTGTACACTGCACGCCGTAACCGTACCGACCCACAGAATAACGGTCACATGTTACTTATACTGTACACTGCACGCCGTAACCGTACCGACCCACAGAATAACGGTTAAATGTTACTTATACTGTACACTGCACACCGTAACCGTACCGACCCTCAGAATAAAGGTCACATGTTACTTATACTGCACACTGCACTCCGTAACCGTACCGACCCTCAGAATAAAGGTCACGTTACTTATACTGTACACTGCACGCCGTTAACGTACCGACCCGCAGAATAAAGGTTATATGTTACTTATACTGTACACTGCACGCCGTAACCGTTCTGACCCGCAGAATAAAGGTCACATGTTACTTATACTGTACACTGCACGCCGTAACCATACCGAACTGCAGAATAACGGTCACATGTTACTTATACTATACACTGCACGCCGTAACCGTACCGAACTGCAGAATAACGGTCACATGTTACTTATACTGTACACTGCACGCCGTAACCGTACCGACCCCCAGAATAAAGGTCACATGTTACTTATACTGTACGCTGCACGCCGTAACCGTACTGACCCACATAATAACGGTCACATGTTACTTATACTGTACACAGCACGCCGTAACCGTACTGACCCACATAATAACAGTCACATGTTACTTATACTGTACACAGCACGCCGTAACCGTTCTGACCCGCAGAATAACAGTCACATGTTACTTATACTGTACACTGCACGCCGTAACCGTACTGACCCACATAATAACGGTCACATGTTACTTATACTGTACACTGCACGCCGTAACCGTACTGACCCACATAATAACGGTCACATGTTACTTATACTGTACACTGCACGCCGTAACCGTTCTGACCCGCAGAATAAAGGTCACATGTTACTTATACTGTACACTGCACGCCGTAACCGTACCGACCCGCAGAATAAAGGTCACATGTTACTTATACTGTACACTGCACGCCGTAACCGTACTGACCCGCAGAATAAAGGTCACATGTTACTTATACTGTACACTGCACACCGTAACCATACCGACCCGCAGAATAAAGGTCACATGTTACTTATACTGTACACTGCACACCGTAACCATACCGACCCGCAGAATAACGGTCACATGTTACTTATACTGTACACTACACGCCGTAACCATACCGACCCGCAGAATAACGGTCACATGTTACTTATACTGTACACTGCATGCCGTAACCGTACCGACCCACAGAATAACAGTCACATGTTACTTATACTGTACACTGCACGCCGTAACCGTACCGACCCCCAGAATAACAGTCACATGTTACTTATACTGTACACTGCACGCCGTAACCGTACCGACCCACAGAATAACGGTCACATGTTACTTATACTGTACACTGCACGCCGTAACCGTACCGACCTGCAGAATAAAGGTCACATGTTACTTATACTGTACACTGCACGCCGTAACCGTACCGACCCCCAGAATAACGGTCACATGTTACTTATACTGTACACTGCACGCCGTAACCGTACCGACCTGCAGAATAAAGGTCACATGTTACTTATACTGTACACTGCATGCCGTAACTGTACCGACGCACAGAATAACGGTCACATGTTACTTATACTGTACACTGCACGCCGTAACTGTACCGACGCACAGAATAACGGTCACATGTTACTTATACTGTACACTGCACGCTGTAACCGTACCGACCCCCAGAATAACGGTCACATGTTACTTATACTGTACACTGCACGCCGTAACCGTACCGACCCGCAGAATAACAGTCACATGTTACTTATACTGTACACTGCACGCCGTAACCGTACCGACCCCCAGAATAACGGTCACATGTTACTTGTACTGTACACTGCACGCCATAACCGTACCGACCCCCAGAATAACGGTCACATGTTACTTATACTGTACACTGCACGCCATAACCGTACCGACCCCCAGAATAACGGTCACATGTTACTTGTACTGTACACTGCACGCCATAACCGTACCGACCCCCAGAATAACGGTCACATGTTACTTATACTGTACACTGCACGCCGTAACCGTACCGACCCCCAGAATAACGGTCACATGTTACTTATACTGTACACTGCATGCCGTAACTGTACCGACGCACAGAATAATGGTCACATGTTACTTATACTGTACACTGCATGCCGTAAAAGTACCGACCCGCAGAATAAAGGTCACATGTTACTTATACTGTACACTGCACGCCGTAACCGTACCGACCTGCAGAATAACGGTCACATGTTACTTATACTGTACACTGCATGCCGTAACCGTACCGACCCACAGAATAACAGTCACATGTTACTTATACTGTACACTGCACGCCGTAACCGTACCGACCCACAGAATAAAGGTCACATGTTACTTATACTGTACACTGCACACTGTAACCGTACCGACCCGCAGAATAACGGTCACATGTTACTTATACTGTACACTGCATGCCGTAACCGTACCGACCCGCAGAATAAAGGTCACATGTTACTTATACTGTACACTGCACGCCGTAACCGTACCGACCCACAGAATAAAGGTCACATGTTACTTATACTGTACACTGCACGCCGTAACCGTACCGACCCACAGAATAAAGGTCACATGTTACTTATACTGTACACTGCACGCCGTAACCGTACCGACCCGCAGAATAACTGTCACATGTTACTTATACTGTACACTGCATGCCGTAACCGTACCGACCCCCAGAATAACGGTCACATGTTACTTATACTGTACACTGCATGCCGTAACCGTACCGACCCGCAGAATAACAGTCACATGTTACTTATACTGTACACTGCACGCCGTAACCGTACCGACCCCCAGAATAACAGTCACATGTTACTTATACTGTACACTGCACGCCGTAACCGTACCGACCCGCAGAATAACAGTCACATGTTACTTATACTGTACACTGCACGACGTAACTGTACCGACACACAGAATAACGGTCACATGTTACTTATACTGTAAACTGCACGCCGTAACCGTACCGACCCACAGAATAACAGTCACATGTTACTTATACTGTACACTGCACGCCGTAACCGTACCAACCCGCAGAATAACAGTCACATGTTACTTATACTGTACACTGCACGCCGTAAAGGTACCGACCCGCAGAATAACGGTCACATGTTACTTATACTGTACACTGCACACCGTAACCGTACCGACCCGCAGAATATTAGTCACATGTTACTTATACTGTACACTGCACGCCGTAACCGTACCGACCCACAGAATAACAGTCACATGTTACTTATACTGTACACTGCATGCCGTAACCGCACCGACCCACAGAATAAAGGTCACATGTTACTTATACTGTACACTGCCTGCCGTAACCTTACTGACCCGCAGAATAACAGTCACATGTTACTTATACTGTACACTGCACACCGTAACCGTACCGACCCGCAGAATAAAGGTCACATGTTACTTATACTGTACACTGCACACCGTAACCGTACCGACCCACAGAATAACGGTCACATGTTACTTATACTGTACACTACATGCCGTAACCGTACCGACCCACAGATTAACAGTCACATGTTACTTATACTGTACACTGCACGCCGTAACCGTACCGACCCACAGATTAACAGTCACATGTTACTTATACTGTACACTGCATGCCGTAACTGTACCGACCCGCAGAATAACGGTCACATGTTACTTATACTGTACACTGCACACCGTAACCGTACCGACCCGCAGAATAAAGGTCACATGTTACTTATACTGCACACTGCACGCCGTAACCGTACCGACCCACAGAATAACGGTCACATGTTACTTATACTGTACACTGCACGCCGTAACCGTACCGACCTGCAGAATAAAGGTCACATGTTACTTATACTGTACACTGCACGCCGTAACCGTACCGACCCGCAGAATAACGGTCACATGTTACTTATACTGTACACTGCACGCTGTAACCGTACCGACCCGCAGAATAACGGTCACATGTTACGTATACTGTACACTGCACGCTGTTACCGTACCGACCCGCAGAATAACGGTCACATGTTACTTATACTGTACACTGCACGCCGTAACCATACCGACCCGCAGAATAAAGGTCACATGTTACTTATACAGTACACTGCATGCTGTAACCGTACCGACCCGCAGAATAAAGGTCACATGTTACTTATACTGTACGCTGCACGCCGTAACCGTTCTGACCCGCAGAATAACAGTCACATGTTACTTATACTGTACGCTGCACGCCGTAACCATACCGAACTGCAGAATAACGGTCACATGTTACTTATACTGTACACTGCACGCCGTAACCGTACCGACCCCCAGAATAAAGGTCACATGTTACTTATACTGCACACTGCATGCCGTAACCGTACCGACCCACAGAATAAAGGCCACATGTTACTTATACTGCACACTGCACGCCGTAACCGTACTGACCCACATAATAACGGTCACATGTTACTTATACTGTACACTGCACGCCGTAACCGTACTGACCCACATAATAGCGGTCACATGTTACTTATACTGTACACTGCACACCGTAACCGTACCGACCCGCAGAATAAAGGTCACATGTTACTTATACTGTACACTGCACGCCGTAACCGTACTGACCCACATAATAGCGGTCACATGTTACTTATACTGTACACTGCACGCCGTAACCGTTCTGACCCGCAGAATAAAGGTCACATGTTACTTATACTGTACACTGCACGCCGTAACCATACCGACCCGCAGAATAACGGTCACATGTTACTTATACTGTACACTACACGCCGTAACCATACCGACCCGCAGAATAACGGTCACATGTTACTTATACTGTACACTACACGCCGTAACCATACCGACCCACAGAATAACAGTCACATGTTACTTATACTGTACACTGCACGCCGTAACCGTACCGACCCGCAGAATAACAGTCACATGTTACTTATACTGTACACTGCACGCCGTAACCGTACCGACCCCCAGAATAACAGTCACATGTTACTTATACTGTACACTGCATGCCGTAACTGTACCGACCCACAGAATAACAGTCACATGTTACTTATACTGTACACTGCACGCCGTAACCGTACCGACCCGCAGAATAAAGGTCACATGTTACTTATACTGTACACTGCACGCCGTAACCGTACCGACCCATAGAATAAAGGTCACATGTTACTTATACTGTACACTGCACGCCGTAACCGTACCGACCCACAGAATAACGGTCAAATGTTACTTATACTGTACACTGCACGCCGTAACCGTACCGACCCATAGAATAAAGGTCACATGTTACTTATACTGTACACTGCACGCCGTAACCGTACCGACCCCCAGAATAACGGTCACATGTTACTTATACTGTACACTGCAAGCCGTAACCGTACCGACCTGCAGAATAAAGGTCACATGTTACTTATACTGTACACTGCACGCCGTAACCATACCGACCCACAGAATAACAGTCACATGTTACTTATACTGTACACTGCACGCCGTAACCGTACCGACCTGCAGAATAAAGGTCACATGTTACTTATACTGTACACTGCATGCCGTAACCGTACCGACCCGCAGAATAACTGTCACATGTTACTTATACTGTACACTGCATGCCGTAACCGTACCGACCCACAGAATAACAGTCACATGTTACTTATACTGTACACTGCACGCCGTAACCGTACCGACCCACAGAATAATGGTCACATGTTACTTATACTGTACACTGCACACCGTAACCATACCGACCCGCAGAATAAAGGTCACATGTTACTTATACTGTACACTGCACGCCGTAACCGTACCGACCTGCAGAATAAAGGTCACATGTTACTTATACTGTACACTGCACGCCGTTACCGTACCGACCCCCAGAATAACGGTCACATGTTACTTATACTGTACACTGCACGCCGTAACCGTACCGACCTGCAGAATAAAGGTCACATGTTACTTATACTGTACACTGCACGCCGTAACCGTACCGACCCCCAGAATAACGGTCACATGTTACTTATACTGTACACTGCACGCCGTAACCGTACCGACCCGCAGAATAACAGTCACATGTTACTTATACTGTACACTGCACTCCGTAACCGTACCGACCCGCAGAATAACGGTCACATGTTACTTATACTGTACACTGCACGCCGTAACCGTACCGACCCGCAGAATAACAGTCACATGTTACTTATACTGTACACTGCACGCCGTAACCGTACCGACCCGCAGAATAACAGTCACATGTTACTTATACTGTACACTGCACGCCGTAACCGTACCGACCCGCAGAATAACAGTCACATGTTACTTATACTGTACACTGCACGCCGTAACCGTACCGACCCACAGAATAACGGTCACATGTTACTTATACTGTACACTGCACGCCGTAACTGTACCGACCCACAGAATAACGGTGACATGTTACTTATACTGTACACTGCACGCCGTAACTGTACCGACCCACAGAATAACAGTCATGTTACTTATACTGTACACTGCACGCCGTAACCGTACCGACCCGCAGAATAACGGTCACATGTTACTTATACTGTACACTGCACGCCGTAACCGTACCGACCTGCAGAATAAAGGTCACATGTTACTTATACTGTACACTGCACGCCGTAACCGTACCGACCCCCAGAATAACGGTCACATGTTACTTATACTGTACACTGCACGCCGTAACCGTACCGACCCACAGAATATTAGTCACATGTTACTTATACTGTACACTGCACGCCGTAACCGTACCGACCCACAGAATAACAGTCACATGTTACTTATACTGTACACTGCACGCCGTAACCATACCGACCCGCGCCCCTATTTCTGCCCCCATCACTGCCCCCTCTGCCCCCGCAGTTATGGCGTCTTTCCAGGATCCTGGGCGCTGTGCACACGAGGCAGAACATTCCTAGGCTATTTATATCTCCGAATAGAGGACAGACATGAATAGAAGGTGCTGGTGTTACTGGTAGGTCATGTGGTCGCCTCGCTGACTGTGCCAGAAAGGGGGGGGGGGCAGGAGAGAGGAAGAAGTCACCCCAAAACTGATTGTAAACAAGATGTTACATAAAATGAGAGGGGGGGACAGGCAGGACATGTGGTGAGGTTGTGTTATTATTGTGTTCAGCTGATGCAGCGGAGCCTCACACAGGACTCCACACAGGACTCCACACAGGACTCCACACAGGACCCTCACACAGGACTCCACACAGGACCCTCACACAGGACTCCACACAGGACCCTCACACAGGACTCCACACAGGACCCTCACACAGGACTCCACACAGGACCCTCACACAGGACTCCACACAGGACCCTCACACAGGACTCCACACAGGACCCTCACACAGGACTCCACACAGGACCCTCACACAGGACTCCACACAGGACTCCACACAGGACCCTCACACAGGACTCCACACAGGACCCTCACACAGGACTCCACACAGGACTCCACACAGGACCCTCACACAGGACTCCACACAGGACCCTCACACAGGACTCCACACAGGACCCTCACACAGGACTCCACACAGGACTCCACACAGGACCCTCACACAGGACTCCACACAGGACCCTCACACAGGACTCCACACAGGACTCCACACAGGACCCTCACACAGGACTCCACACAGGACTCCACACAGGACTCCACACAGGACCCTCACACAGGACTCCACACAGGACCCCACACAGGACTCCACACAGGACTCCACACAGGACTCCACACAGGACTCCACACAGGACCCCCACACAGGACTCTCACACAGGACTCCACACAGGACTCCACACAGGACCCTCACACAGGACTCCACACAGGACTCCACACAGGACTCCACACAGGACCCTCACACAGGACTCCACACAGGACCCTCACACAGGACTCCACACAGGACTCCACACAGGACTCCACACAGGACTCCACACAGGACTCCACACAGGACTCCACACAGGACCCCCACACAGGACTCTCACACAGGACTCCACACAGGACTCCACACAGGACCCTCACACAGGACTCCACACAGGACTCCACACAGGACTCCACACAGGACCCTCACACAGGACTCCACACAGGACCCTCACACAGGACTCCACACAGGACTCCACACAGGACTCCACACAGGACTCCACACAGGACCCTCACACAGGACTCCACACAGGACTCCACACAGGACTCTCACACAGGACTCCACACAGGACCCTCACACAGGACTCCACACAGGACTCCACACAGGACCCTCACACAGGACTCCACACAGGACCCTCACACAGGACTCCACACAGGACCCTCACACAGGACTCCACACAGGACCCTCACACAGGACTCCACACAGGACTCCACACAGGACTCCACACAGGACCCCCACACAGGACTCCACACAGGACTCCACACAGGACCCCCACACAGGACTCCACACAGGACTCCACACAGGACTCCACACAGGACTCCACACAGGACCCTCACACAGGACTCCACACAGGACCCTCACACAGGACTCCACACAGGACTCCACACAGGACTCCACACAGGACTCCACACAGGACCCTCACACAGGACTCCACACAGGACTCCACACAGGACTCTCACACAGGACTCCACACAGGACCCTCACACAGGACTCCACACAGGACTCCACACAGGACCCTCACACAGGACTCCACACAGGACCCTCACACAGGACTCCACACAGGACCCTCACACAGGACTCCACACAGGACCCTCACACAGGACTCCACACAGGACCCCCACACAGGACTCCACACAGGACTCCACACAGGACTCCACACAGGACCCCCACACAGGACTCCACACAGGACTCCACACAGGACCCCCACACAGGACTCCACACAGGACCCCACACAGGACCCTCACACAGGACTCCACACAGGACTCCACACAGGACCCTCACAGAGGACCCCACACAGGACCCTCACACAGGACCCCACACAGGACCCCACACAGGACCCCCACACAGGACTCCACACAGGACCCCCACACAGGACTCCACACAGGACCCCCACACAGGACTCTCACACCGGACCCTCACACAGGACCCCACACAGGACTCCACACAGGACCCCCACACAGGACCCCACACAGGACCCCCACACAGGACTCCACACAGGACCCCCACACAGGACTCCACACAGGACCCCCACACAGGACTCCACACAGGACCCCCACACAGGACTCCACACAGGACCCCCACACAGGACTCCACACAGGACCCTCACACAGGACTCCACACAGGACCCCCACACAGGACCCCACACAGGACCCCACACAGGACCCCCACACAGGACCCCCACACAGGACTCCACACAGGACCCTCACACAGGACTCCACACAGGACCCCCACACAGGACCCCCACACAGGACCCCACACAGGACCCCACACAGGACCCCACACAGGACCCCACAAGGACTCCCCAGCACACAGAAGTCCGCACACCCCACCACCAGTGGGACCAGCATGGCCTCCTCTTTCCCCTTCTCGAGCTGTGCTCTGCGTTCTCTTCAGCTGGAGACTGAGGAGCAAGAGAAGTGGGAAATTCGGAGAAAACTGTCCCGATTGGCCTTGAGGCCCTTCCTCCACCACCATCAGCCTGCGGACAGACCGCCACCGCCACCTCCTCGCCTCTGTGCCGACCCACTGCTTCTCATGGCGCCCTTCACCGGACACCAGGAAAACCTACAAGAGCTCCTGGGTAAAGAAAACTCTGCAAACCTGCTGGTGCCTACACGGAAGCACGACCTGCGATGGAGCAGTGAACAGGCAGGTGAGTGCACAGGTGGAGCAGTATATGTACAGCGTGGCGGTATATGTACAGTGTGGTGATATATGTACAGCGTGGCGGTATATGTACAGTGTGGGGATATATGTACAGTGTGGTGGTATATGTACAGTGTGGTGGTATATGTACAGTGTGGTGGTATATGTACAGTGTGGCGGTATATGTACAGTGTGGGGATATATGTACAGTGTGGTGGTATATGTACAGTGTGGTGGTATATGTACAGTGTGGCGGTATATGTACAGTGTGGGGATATATGTACAGTGTGGTGGTATATGTACAGTGTGGCGGTATATGTACAGTGTGATGGTATATGTACAGTGTGGTGGTATATGTACAGTGTGGGGATATATGTACAGTGTGGTGGTATATGTACAGTGTGATGGTATATGTACAGTGTGGGGATATATGTACAGTGTGGTGGTATATGTACAGTGTGGTGGTATATGTACAGCGTGGTGGTATATGTACAGTGTGGCGGTATATGTACAGTGTGGGGATATATGTACAGTGTGGTGGTATATGTACAGTGTGGTGGTATATGTACAGTGTGGCGGTATATGTACAGTGTGGGGATATATGTACAGTGTGGTGGTATATGTACAGTGTGGCGGTATATGTACAGTGTGATGGTATATGTACAGTGTGGTGGTATATGTACAGTGTGGGGATATATGTACAGTGTGGTGGTATATGTACAGTGTGGCGGTATATGTACAGTGTGATGGTATATGTACAGTGTGGTGGTATATGTACAGTGTGGTGATATATGTACAGTGTGGGGGTATATGTACAGTGTGGTGGTATATGTACAGTGTGGTGATATATGTACAGTGTGGCGGTATATGTACAGTGTGGGGATATATGTACAGTGTGGTGGTATATGTACAGTGTGGCGGTATATGTACAGTGTGATGGTATATGTACAGTGTGGTGGTATATGTACAGTGTGGTGGTATATGTACAGTGTGGCGGTATATGTACAGTGTGGTGGTATATGTACAGCGTGGTGGTATATGTACAGTGTGGTGGTATATGTACAGTGTGGTGATATATGTGCAGTGTGGTGATATATGTACAGCGTGGTGGTATATGTACAGTGTGGTGGTATATGTACAGTGTGGTGATATATGTGCAGTGTGGTGGTATATGTACAGTGTGGTGGTATATGTACAGTGTGGTGATATATGTGCAGTGTGGTGGTATATGTACAGTGTGGCGGTATATGTACAGCGTGGTGGTATATGTACAGTGTGGGGATATATGTACAGTGTGGCGGTATATGTACAGTGTGGGGATATATGTACAGTGTGGTGGTATATGTACAGTGTGGTGGTATATGTACAGTGTGGCGGTATATGTACAGTGTGGGGATATATGTACAGTGTGGTGGTATATGTACAGTGTGGCGGTATATGTACAGTGTGATGGTATATGTACAGTGTGGCGGTATATGTACAGTGTGGCGGTATATGTACAGTGTGATGGTATATGTACAGTGTGGTGGTATATGTACAGCGTGGTGGTATATGTACAGTGTGGCGGTATATGTACAGTGTGATGGTATATGTACAGTGTGGTGGTATATGTACAGTGTGGTGGTATATGTACAGTGTGATGGTATATGTACAGTGTGGTGGTATATGTACAGTGTGGCGGTATATGTACAGTGTGGTATATGTACAGTGTGGCGGTATATGTACAGTGTGGGGATATATGTACAGTGTGGTGGTATATGTACAGTGTGGCGGTATATGTACAGTGTGGTGGTATATGTACAGTGTGGCGGTATATGTACAGTGTGGTGGTATATGTACAGTGTGGCGGTATATGTACAGTGTGGCGGTATATGTACAGTGTGGTGGTATATGTACAGTGTGGTGGTATATGTACAGCGTGGCGGTATATGTACAGTGTGGGGATATATGTACAGTGTGGCGGTATATGTACAGTGTGGGGATATATGTACAATGTGGCGGTATATGTACAGTGTGGTGGTATATGTACAGCGTGGTGGTATATGTACAGTGTGGCGGTATATGTACAGTGTGGTGGTATATGTACAGTGTGGCGGTATATGTACAGTGTGGCGGTATATGTACAGTGTGGGGATATATGTACAGTGTGGCGGTATATGTACAGTGTGGGGATATATGTACAGTGTGGCGGTATATGTACAGTGTGGCGGTATATGTACAGTGTGGTGGTATATGTACAGTGTGGTGATATATGTACAGTGTGGCGGTATATGTACAGTGTGGTGGTATATGTACAGCGTGGTGGTATATGTACAGTGTGGGGATATATGTACAGTGTGGCGGTATATGTACAGTGTGGTGGTATATGTACAGTGTGGCGGTATATGTACAGTGTGGCGGTATATGTACAGTGTGGTGGTATATGTACAGTGTGGCGGTATATGTACAGTGTGGCGGTATATGTACAGTGTGGCGGTATATGTACAGTGTGGTGGTATATGTACAGTGTGGTGGTATATGTACAGTGTGGTGGTATATGTACAGCGTGGCGGTATATGTACAGTGTGGGGATATATGTACAGTGTGGCGGTATATGTACAGTGTGGCGGTATATGTACAGTGTGGGGATATATGTACAGTGTGGTGGTATATGTACAGTGTGGCGGTATATGTACAGTGTGGTGGTATATGTACAGTGTGGTGGTATATGTACAGTGTGGCGGTATATGTACAGTGTGGGGATATATGTACAATGTGGCGGTATATGTACAGTGTGGTGGTATATGTACAGCGTGGTGGTATATGTACAGTGTGGCGGTATATGTACAGTGTGGTGGTATATGTACAGTGTGGCGGTATATGTACAGTGTGGCGGTATATGTACAGTGTGGGGATATATGTACAGTGTGGCGGTATATGTACAGTGTGGTGGTATATGTACAGTGTGGTGGTATATGTACAGTGTGGTGATATATGTACAGTGTGGCGGTATATGTACAGTGTGGGGATATATGTACAGTGTGGCGGTATATGTACAGTGTGGTGGTATATGTACAGTGTGGTGGTATATGTACAGTGTGGTGGTATATGTACAGTGTGGTGGTATATGTACAGCGTGGTGGTATATGTACAGTGTGGGGATATATGTACAGTGTGGCGGTATATGTACAGTGTGGTGGTATATGTACAGTGTGGCGGTATATGTACAGTGTGGCGGTATATGTACAGTGTGGTGGTATATGTACAGTGTGGTGGTATATGTACAGTGTGGCGGTATATGTACAGTGTGGTGGTATATGTACAGTGTGGTGGTATATGTACAGTGTGGTGGTATATGTACAGTGTGGGGATATATGTACAGTGTGGCGGTATATGTACAGTGTGGTGGTATATGTACAGTGTGGCGGTATGTGTACAGTGTGGCGGTATATGTACAGTGTGGCGGTATGTGTACAGTGTGGCGGTATGTGTACAGTGTGGCGGTATATGTACAGTGTGGCGGTATATGTACAGTGTGGCGGTATATGTACAGTGTGGTGATATATGTACAGTGTGGTGGTATATGTACAGTGTGGCGGTATATGTACAGTGTGGTGGTATATGTACAGTGTGGTGGTATATGTACAGTGTGGGGATATATGTACAGCGTGGTGGTATATGTACAGCGTGGTGGTATATGTACAGTGTGGTGGTATATGTACAGTGTGGGGGTATATGTACAGTGTGGCGGTATATGTACAGTGTGGTATATGTACAGTGTGGTGGTATATGTACAGTGTGGTGGTATATGTACAGTGTGGCGGTATATGTACAGCGTGGTGGTATATGTACAGTGTTGTGATATATGTACAGTGTGGTGGTATATGTACAGTGTGGGGATATATGTACAGTGTGGCGGTATATGTACAGTGTGGTATATGTACAGTGTGGTGGTATATGTACAGCGTGGTGGTATATGTACAGTGTGGTGATATATGTACAGTGTGGTGGTATATGTACAGTGTGGGGATATATGTACAGTGTGGCGGTATATGTACAGTGTGGTATATGTACAGTGTGGTGGTATATGTACAGTGTGGTGGTATATGTACAGTGTGGCGGTATATGTACAGTGTGGTGGTATATGTACAGTGTGGTGGTATATGTACAGTGTGGCGGTATATGTACAGTGTGGGGATATATGTACAGTGTGGTGGTATATGGACAGTGTGGCGGAATATGTACAGTGTGGGGGTATATGTACAGTGTGGCGGTATATGTACAGTGTGGTGGTATATGTACAGTGTGGGGATATATGTACAGTGTGGTGGTATATGTACAGTGTGGCGGTATATGTACAGTGTGGGGATATATGTACAGTGTGGTGGTATATGTACAGCGTGGTGGTATATGTACAGTGTGGGGATATATGTACAGTGTGGCGGTATATGTACAGTGTGGGAGTATATGTACAGTGTGGCGGTATATGTACAGTGTGGGGATATATGTACAGTGTGGTGGTATATGTACAGTGTGGCGGTATATGTACAGTGTGGGGATATATGTACAATGTGGGGATATATGTACAGTGTGGCGGTATATGTACAGTGTGGTGGTATATGTACAGTGTGGTGGTATATGTACAGCGTGGGGATATATGTACAGTGTGGTGGTATATGTACAGTGTGGGGGTATATGTACAGTGTGGGGATATATGTACAATGTGGGGATATATGTACAGCGTGGTGGTATATGTACAGTGTGGTGGTATATGTACAGCGTGGGGATATATGTACAGTGTGGTGGTATATGTACAGTGTGGTGGTATATGTACAGTGTGGGGATATATGTACAGTGTGGCGGTATATGTACAGTGTGGTGGTATATGTACAGTGTGGCGGTATATGTACAGTGTGGTGGTATATGTACAGTGTGGGGGTATATGTACAGTGTGGGGATATACGTACAGTGTGGTGGTATATGTACAGTGTGGGGGTATATGTACAGTGTGGTGGTATATGTACAGTGTGGTGGTATATGTACAGCGTGGTGGTATATGTACAGTGTGGGGATATATGTACAGTGTGGCGGTATATGTACAGTGTGGTATATGTACAGTGTGGTGGTATATGTACAGTGTGGTGGTATATGTACAGTGTGGGGATATATGTACAGTGTGGCGGTATATGTACAGTGTGGTATATGTACAGTGTGGTGGTATATGTACAGTGTGGGGATATATGTACAGTGTGGGGATATATGTACAGTGTGGTGGTATATGTACAGTGTGGTGATATATGTACAGTTTGGGGGTATATGTACAGTGTGGCGGTATATGTACAGTGTGGCGGTATATGTACAGTGTGGCGGTATATGTACAGTGTGGTGATATATGTACAGTGTGGGGATATATGTACAGTGTGGGGATATATGTACAGTGTGGTGGTATATGTACAGTGTGGTGGTATATGTACAGTGTGGTGGTATATGTACAGTGTGGTGGTATATGTACAGTGTGGGGATATATGTACAGTGTGGGGATATATGTACAGTGTGGTGGTATATGTACAGTGTGGGGATATATGTACAGTGTGGTGGTATATGTACAGTGTGGCGGTATATGTACAGTGTGGGGGTATATGTACAGTGTGGGGATATATGTATAGTGTGGCGGTATATGTACAGTGTGGTGATATATGTACAGTGTGGTGGTATATGTACAGTGTGGGGATATATGTACAGTGTGGCGGTATATGTACAGTGTGGTGATATATGTACAGCGTGGTGGTATATGTACAGTGTGGGGATATATGTACAGTGTGGCGGTATATGTACAGTGTGGTGATATATGTACAGTGTGGTGGTATATGTACAGTGTGGGGATATATGTACAGTGTGGCGGTATATGTAAAGTGTGGAGATATATGTACAGTGTGGTGGTATATGTACAGTGTGGGGGTATATGTACAGTTTGGTGGTATATGTACAGTGTGGTGATATATGTACAGTGTGGTGGTATATGTACAGTGTGGGGATATATGTACAGTGTGGCGGTATATGTACAGCGTGGTGATATATGTACAGCGTGGGGATATATGTACAGTGTGGTGGTATATGTACAGTGTGGTGGTATATGTACAGTGTGGTGATATATGTACAGTGTGGTGGTATATGTACAGTGTGGCGGTATATGTACAGTGTGGTGGTATATGTACAGTGTGGTGATATATGTACAGTGTGGTGGTATATGTACAGTGTGGTGGTATATGTACAGTGTGGCGGTATATGTACAGTGTGGGGATATATGTACAGCGTGGTGGTATATGTACAGCGTGGGGATATATGTACAGTGTGGCGGTATATGTACAGTGTGGCGGTATATGTACAGTGTGGTAGTATATGTACAGTGTGGGGATATATGTACAGTGTGGTGGTATATGTACAGCGTGGGGATATATGTACAGTGTGATGGTATATGTACAGCGTGGTGGTATATGTACAGTGTGGCGGTATATGTACAGTGTGGGGATATATGTACAGTGTGGGGATATATGTACAGTGTGGCGGTATATGTACAGTGTGGGGATATATGTACAGTTTGGTGGTATATGTACAGTGTGGGGATATATGTACAGTGTGGTGGTATATGTACAGTGTGGTGGTATATGTACAGTGTGGCGGTATATGTACAGTGTGGTGGTATATGTACAGTGTGGCGGTATATGTACAGTGTGGCGGTATATGTACAGCGTGGTGATATTTGTACAGTGTTGCGGTATATGTACAGCGTGGTGGTATATGTACAGTGTGGCGGTATATGTACAGTGTGGTGATATATGTACAGCGTGGTGATATTTGTACAGTGTGGGGGTATATGTACAGTGTGGGGGTATATGTACAGCGTGGTGATATATGTACAGTGTGGCGGTATATGTACAGTGTGGCGGTATATGTACAGTGTGGGGGTATATGTACAGTGTGGCGGTATATGTACAGTGTGGGGGTATATGTACAGTGTGGCGGTATATGTACAGCGTGGTGATATTTGTACAGTGTGGCGGTATATGTACAGTGTGGCGGTATATGTACAGTGTGGGGGTATATGTACAGTGTGGCGGTATATGTACAGTGTGGTGGTATTTGTACAGTGTGGGGGTATATGTACAGTGTGGTGGTATATGTACAGTGTGGTGGTATATGTACAGTGTGGCGGTATATGTACAGTGTGGCGGTATATGTACAGTGTGGTGGTATTTGTACAGTGTGGGGGTATATGTACAGTGTGGTGGTATATGTACAGTGTGGTGGTATATGTACAGCGTGGTGGTATATGTACAGTGTGGCGGTATATGCACAGTGTGGGGATATATGTACAGTGTGGTGGTATATGTACAGTGTGGTGGTATATGTACAGTGTGGCGGTATATGTACAGTGTGGTGGTATATGTACAGTGTGGGGGTATATGTACAGTGTGGTGGTATATGTACAGTGTGGTGGTATATGTACAGTGTGGGGATATATGTACAGTGTGGCGGTATATGTACAGTGTGGTGGTATATGTACAGTGTGGGGGTATATGTACAGCGTGGTGGTATATGTACAGTGTGGGGATATATGTACAGCGTGGTATATGTACAGTGTGGGGGTATATGTACAGCGTGGTGGTATATGTACAGCGTGGCGGTATATGTACAGCGTGGTGGTATATGTACAGTGTGGTGGTATATGTACAGTGTGGCGGTATATGTACAGTGTGGGGATATATGTACAGTGTGGTGGTATATGTACAGTGTGGTGGTATATGTACAGTGTGGGGGTATATGTACAGTGTGGAGGTATATGTACAGTGTGGGGATATATGTACAGTGTGGTGGTATATGTACAGTGTGGTATATGTACAGTGTGGGGGTATATGTACAGTGTGGGGATATATGTACAGTGTGGTGGTATATGTACAGTGTGGGGATATATGTACAGTGTGGTGGTATATGTACAGTGTGGCGGTATATGTACAGTGTGGTGGTATATGTACAGTGTGGTGGTATATGTACAGTGTGGGGGTATATGTACAGCGTGGTGGTATATGTACAGCGTGGCGGTATATGTACAGCGTGGTGGTATATGTACAGTGTGGTGGTATATGTACAGTGTGGCGGTATATGTACAGTGTGGGGATATATGTACAGTGTGGCGGTATATGTACAGCGTGGTGGTATATGTACAGTGTGGGGATATATGTACAGTGTGGCGGTATATGTACAGTGTGGCGGTATATGTACAGTGTGGCGGTATATGTACAGTGTGGGGGTATATGTACAGTGTGGCGGTATATGTACAGTGTGGCGGTATATGTACAGTGTGGTGGTATATGTACAGTGTGGGGATATATGTACAGTGTGGTGGTATATGTACAGTGTGGGGGTATATGTACAGTGTGGTGGTATATGTACAGTGTGGTGGTATATGTACAGTGTGGTGATATATGTACAGTGTGGTGGTATATGTACAGTGTGGCGGTATATGTACAGTGTGGTGGTATATGTACAGTGTGGTGGTATATGTACAGTGTGGGGATATATGTACAGTGTGGTGGTATATGTACAGTGTGGCGGTATATGTACAGTGTGGCGGTATATGTACAGTGTGGTGGTATATGTACAGTGTGGTGGTATATGTACAGTGTGGGGATATATGTACAGTGTGGTGGTATATGTACAGTGTGGTGGTATATGTACAGTGTGGGGATATATGTACAGTGTGGTGGTATATGTACAGTGTGGTGGTATATGTACAGTGTGGGGATATATGTACAGTGTGGCGGTATATGTACAGTGTGGCGGTATATGTACAGTGTGGTGATATATGTACAGTGTGGTGGTATATGTACAGTGTGGCGGTATATGTACAGTGTGGTGGTATATGTACAGTGTGGGGGTATATGTACAGTGTGGGGGTATATGTACAGTGTGGGGATATATGTACAGTGTGGCGGTATATGTACAGTGTGGCGGTATATGTACAGTGTGGTGATATATGTACAGTGTGGGGGTATATGTACAGCGTGGTGGTATATGTACAGTGTGGCGGTATATGTACAGTGTGGTGGTATATGTACAGTGTGGCGGTATATGTACAGTGTGGCGGTATATGTACAGTGTGGGGGTATATGTACAGTGTGGGGGTATATGTACAGTGTGGCGGTATATGTACAGTGTGGCGGTATATGTACAGTGTGGGGGTATATGTACAGTGTGGGGATATATGTACAGTGTGGTGGTATATGTACAGTGTGGCGATAGCGTGTATAGGATAGCGTGTGTAGGATAGCAGTGCGGTGTCGCTGTTTGTGTATAATATGTGTTAGACTAGTGTGTAATATAGAAAAATCTGCTGAGTCCTACTTGGGTCCTGTACACATTAGGATAGCAGTGCGGTGTCGCTGTTTGTGTATAATATGTGTTAGACTAGTGTGTAATATAGAAAAATCTGCTGAGTCCTACTTGGGTCCTGTACACATTAGGATAGCAGTGCGGTGTCACTGTTTGTGTATAATATGTGTTAGACTAGTGTGTATATAGAAAAATCTGCTGACTCCTACTTGGGTCCTGTACACATTAGGATAGCGGTGCGGTGTCGCTGTTTGTGTATAATATGTGTTAGACTAGTGTGTAATATAGAAAAATCTGCTGACTCCTACTTGGGTCCTGTACACATTAGGATAGCGGTGCGGTGTCGCTGTTTGTGTATAATATGTGTTAGACTAGTGTGTAATATAGAAAAATCTGCTGACTCCTACTTGGGTCCTGTACACATTAGGATAGCAGTGCGGTGTCGCTGTTTGTGTATAATATGTGTTAGACTAGTGTGTAATATAGAAAAATCTGCTGACTCCTACTTGGGTCCTGTACACATTAGGATAGCAGTGCGGTGTCGCTGTTTGTGTATAATATGTGTTAGACTAGTGTGTAATATAGAAAAATCTGCTGACTCCTACTTGGGTCCTGTACACATTAGGATAGCAGTGCGGTGTCGCTGTTTGTGTATAATATGTGTTAGACTAGTGTGTAATATAGAAAAATCTGCTGAGTCCTACTTGGGTCCTGTACACATTAGGATAGCAGTGCGGTGTCGCTGTTTGTGTATAATATGTGTTAGACTAGTGTGTAATATAGAAATATCTGCTGAGTCCTACTTGGGTCCTGTACACATTAGGATAGCGGTGCGGTGTCACTGTTTGTGTATAATATGTGTTAGACTAGTGTGTAATATAGAAAAATCTGCTGAGTCCTACTTGGGTCCTGTACACATTAGGATAGCGGTGCGGTGTCGCTGTTTGTGTATAATATGTGTTAGACTAGTGTGTAATATAGAAAAATCTGCTGACTCCTACTTGGGTCCTGTACACATTAGGATAGCAGTGCGGTGTCGCTGTTTGTGTATAATATGTGTTAGACTAGTGTGTAATATAGAAAAATCTGCTGACTCCTACTTGGGTCCTGTACACATTAGGATAGCGGTGCGGTGTCGCTGTTTGTGTATAATATGTGTTAGACTAGTGTGTAATATAGAAATATCTGCTGACTCCTACTTGGGTCCTGTACACATTAGGATAGCAGTGCGGTGTCGCTGTTTGTGTATAATATGTGTTAGACTAGTGTGTAATATAGAAAAATCTGCTGACTCCTACTTGGGTCCTGTACACATTAGGATAGCAGTGCGGTGTCGCTGTTTGTGTATAATATGTGTTAGACTAGTGTGTAATATAGAAAAATCTGCTGACTCCTACTTGGGTCCTGTACACATTAGGATAGCAGTGCGGTGTCGCTGTTTGTGTATAATATGTGTTAGACTAGTGTGTAATATAGAAAAATCTGCTGACTCCTACTTGGGTCCTGTACACATTAGGATAGCGGTGCGGTGTCGCTGTTTGTGTATAATATGTGTTAGACTAGAGTATAATATAGAAAAATCTGATGAGTCCTACTTGGGTCCTGTACACATTAGGATAGCAGTGCGGTGTCGCTGTTTGTGTATAATATGTGTTAGACTAGTGTGTAATATAGAAAAATCTGCTGAGTCCTACTTGGGTCCTGTACACATTAGGATAGCAGTGCGGTGTCGCTGTTTGTGTATAATATGTGTTAGACTAGTGTGTAATATAGAAAAATCTGCTGAGTCCTACTTGGGTCCTGTACACATTAGGATAGCAGTGCGGTGTCGCTGTTTGTGTATAATATGTGTTAGACTAGTGTGTAATATAGAAAAATCTGATGACTCCTACTTGGGTCCTGTACACATTAGGATAGCGGTGCGGTGTCGCTGTTTGTGTATAATATGTGTTAGACTAGTGTGTAATATAGAAAAATCTGCTGACTCCTACTTGGGTCCTGTACACATTAGGATAGCAGTGCGGTGTCGCTGTTTGTGTATAATATGTGTTAGACTAGTTTGTAATATAGAAAAATCTGCTGACTCCTACTTGGGTCCTGTACACATTAGGATAGCAGTGCAGTGTCGCTGTTTGTGTATAATATGTGTTAGACTAGTTTGTAATATAGAAAAATCTGCTGACTCCTACTTGGGTCCTGTACACATTAGGATAGCAGTGCGGTGTCGCTGTTTGTGTATAATATGTGTTAGACTAGTGTGTAATATAGAAAAATCTGCTGACTCCTACTTGGGTCCTGTACACATTAGGATAGCAGTGCAGTGTCGCTGTTTGTGTATAATATGTGTTAGACTAGTGTGTAATATAGAAAAATCTGCTGACTCCTACTTGGGTCCTGTACACATTAGGATAGTGGTGCGGTGTCGCTGTTTGTGTATAATATGTGTTAGACTAGTGTGTAATATAGAAAAATCTGCTGACTCCTACTTGGGTCCTGTACACATTAGGATAGCAGTGCGATGTGACTGTTTGTGTATAATATGTGTTAGACTAGTGTGTAATATAGAAAAATCTGCTGACTCCTACTTGGGTCCTGTACACATTAGGATAGCGGTGCGGTGTCGCTGTTTGTGTATAATATGTGTTAGACTAGTTTGTAATATAGAAAAATCTGCTGACTCCTACTTGGGTCCTGTACACATTAGGATAGCGGTGCGGTGTCGCTGTTTGTGTATAATATGTGTTAGACTAGTGTGTAATATAGAAAAATCTGCTGAGTCCTACTTGGGTCCTGTACACATTAGGATAGCGGTGCGGTGTCGCTGTTTGTGTATAATATGTGTTAGACTAGTGTGTAATATAGAAAAATCTGCTGACTCCTACTTGGGTCCTGTACACATTAGGATAGCGGTGCAGTGTCGCTGTTTGTGTATAATATGCGTTAGACTAGTGTGTAATATAGAAATATCTGCTGACTCCTACTTGGGTCCTGTACACATTAGGATAGCGGTGCAGTGTCGCTGTTTGTGTATAATATGTGTTAGACTAGTGTGTAATATAGAAATATCTGCTGACTCCTACTTGGGTCCTGTACACATTAGGATAGCAGTGCGGTGTCGCTGTTTGTGTATAATATGCGTTAGACTAGTGTGTAATATAGAAATATCTGCTGACTCCTACTTGGGTCCTGTACACATTAGGATAGCGGTGCGGTGTCGCTGTTTGTGTATAATATGTGTTAGACTAGTGTGTAATATAGAAATATCTGCTGACTCCTACTTGGGTCCTGTACACATTAGGATAGCAGTGCGGTGTCGCTGTTTGTGTATAATATGCGTTAGACTAGTGTGTAATATAGAAATATCTGCTGACTCCTACTTGGGTCCTGTACACATTAGGATAGCAGTGCGGTGTCGCTGTTTGTGTATAATATGCGTTAGACTAGTGTGTAATATAGAAATATCTGCTGACTCCTACTTGGGTCCTGTACACATTAGGATAGCGGTGCAGTGTCGCTGTTTGTGTATAATATGTGTTAGACTAGTGTGTAATATAGAAATATCTGATGACTCCTACTTGGGTCCTGTACACATTAGGATAGCGGTGCAGTGTCGCTGTTTGTGTATAATATGTGTTAGACTAGTGTGTAATATAGAAAAATCTGCTGACTCCTACTTGGGTCCTGTACACATTAGGATAGCAGTGCGGTGTCGCTGTTTGTGTATAATATGCGTTAGACTAGTGTGTAATATAGAAATATCTGCTGACTCCTACTTGGGTCCTGTACACATTAGGATAGCGGTGCAGTGTCGCTGTTTGTGTATAATATGCGTTAGACTAGTGTGTAATATAGAAATATCTGCTGACTCCTACTTGGGTCCTGTACACATTAGGATAGCAGTGCGGTGTCGCTGTTTGTGTATAATATGTGTTAGACTAGTGTGTAATATAGAAAAATCTGCTGACTCCTACTTGGGTCCTGTACACATTAGGATAGCGGTGCAGTGTCGCTGTTTGTGTATAATATGTGTTAGACTAGTGTGTAATATAGAAAAATCTGCTGACTCCTACTTGGGTCCTGTACACATTAGGATAGCGGTGCGGTGTCGCTGTTTGTGTATAATATGTGTTAGACTAGTGTGTAATATAGAAATATCTGATGACTCCTACTTGGGTCCTGTACACATTAGGATAGCGGTGCGGTGTCGCTGTTTGTGTATAATATGTGTTAGACTAGTGTGTAATATAGAAAAATCTGCTGAGTCCTACTTGGGTCCTGTACACATTAGGATAGCGGTGCAGTGTCGCTGTTTGTGTATAATATGTGTTAGACTAGTGTGTAATATAGAAAAATCTGCTGACTCCTACTTGGGTCCTGTACACATTAGGATAGCAGTGCGGTGTCGCTGTTTGTGTATAATATGTGTTAGACTAGTGTGTAATATAGAAAAATCTGCTGACTCCTACTTGGGTCCTGTACACATTAGGATAGCGGTGCGGTGTCGCTGTTTGTGTATAATATGTGTTAGACTAGTGTGTAATATAGAAAAATCTGCTGACTCCTACTTGGGTCCTGTACACATTAGGATAGCAGTGCAGTGTCGCTGTTTGTGTATAATATGTGTTAGACTAGTGTGTAATATAGAAAAATCTGCTGACTCCTACTTGGGTCCTGTACACATTAGGATAGCAGTGCGGTGTCGCTGTTTGTGTATAATATGTGTTAGACTAGTGTGTAATATAGAAAAATCTGCTGACTCCTACTTGGGTCCTGTACACATTAGGATAGCAGTGCGGTGTCGCTGTTTGTGTATAATATGCGTTAGACTAGTGTGTAATATAGAAAAATCTGCTGACTCCTACTTGGGTCCTGTACACATTAGGATAGCAGTGCAGTGTCGCTGTTTGTGTATAATATGTGTTAGACTAGTGTGTAATATAGAAATATCTGCTGAGTCCTACTTGGGTCCTGTACACATTAGGATAGCGGTGCGGTGTCACTGTTTGTGTATAATATGTGTTAGACTAGTGTGTAATATAGAAAAATCTGCTGACTCCTACTTGGGTCCTGTACACATTAGGATAGCAGTGCGGTGTCGCTGTTTGTGTATAATATGTGTTAGACTAGTGTGTAATATAGAAAAATCTGCTGACTCCTACTTGTGTCCTGTACACATTAGGATAGCAGTGCGGTGTCGCTGTTTGTGTATAATATGTGTTAGACTAGTGTGTAATATAGAAAAATCTGCTGACTCCTACTTGGGTCCTGTACACATTAGGATAGCAGTGCGGTGTCGCTGTTTGTGTATAATATGTGTTAGACTAGTGTGTAATATAGAAAAATCTGCTGACTCCTACTTGTGTCCTGTACACATTAGGATAGCAGTGCGGTGTCGCTGTTTGTGTATAATATGTGTTAGACTAGTGTGTAATATAGAAAAATCTGCTGACTCCTACTTGGGTCCTGTACACATTAGGATAGCAGTGCGGTGTCGCTGTTTGTGTATAATATGTGTTAGACTAGTGTGTAATATAGAAAAATCTGCTGAGTCCTACTTGGGTCCTGTACACATTAGGATAGCGGTGCGGTGTCGCTGTTTGTGTATAATATGTGTTATACTAGTGTGTAATATAGAAAAATCTGCTGACTCCTACTTGGGTCCTGTACACATTAGGATAGCGGTGCGGTGTCGCTGTTTGTGTATAATATGTGTTAGACTAGTGTGTAATATAGAAAAATCTGCTGACTCCTACTTGGGTCCTGTACACATTAGGATAGCAGTGCGGTGTCGCTGTTTGTGTATAATATGTGTTAGACTAGTGTGTAATATAGAAAAATCTGCTGACTCCTACTTGGGTCCTGTACACATTAGGATAGCGGTGCGGTGTCGCTGTTTGTGTATAATATGTGTTAGACTAGTGTGTAATATAGAAAAATCTGCTGACTCCTACTTGGGTCCTGTACACATTAGGATAGCGGTGCGGTGTCACTGTTTGTGTATAATATGTGTTAGACTAGTGTGTAATATAGAAAAATCTGCTGACTCCTACTTGGGTCCTGTACACATTAGGATAGCAGTGCGGTGTCGCTGTTTGTGTATAATATGTGTTAGACTAGTGTGTAATATAGAAAAATCTGCTGACTCCTACTTGGGTCCTGTACACATTAGGATAGCAGTGCGGTGTCACTGTTTGTGTATAATATGTGTTAGACTAGTGTGTAATATAGAAATATCTGATGAGTCCTACTTGTGTCCTGTACACATTAGGATAGCAGTGCGGTGTCGCTGTTTGTGTATAATATGTGTTAGACTAGTGTGTAATATAGAAAAATCTGCTGACTCCTACTTGGGTCCTGTACACATTAGGATAGCGGTGCGGTGTCGCTGTTTGTGTATAATATGTGTTAGACTAGTGTGTAATATAGAAAAATCTGCTGAGTCCTACTTGGGTCCTGTACACATTAGGATAGCGGTGCGGTGTCGCTGTTTGTGTATAATATGTGTTAGACTAGTGTGTAATATAGAAAAATCTGCTGACTCCTACTTGGGTCCTGTACACATTAGGATAGCAGTGCGGTGTCGCTGTTTGTGTATAATATGTGTTAGACTAGTGTGTAATATAGAAAAATCTGCTGACTCCTACTTGGGTCCTGTACACATTAGGATAGCAGTGCGGTGTCACTGTTTGTGTATAATATGCGTTAGACTAGTGTGTAATATAGAAAAATCTGCTGACTCCTACTTGGGTCCTGTACACATTAGGATAGCGGTGCGGTGTCGCTGTTTGTGTATAATATGTGTTAGACTAGTGTGTAATATAGAAAAATCTGCTGACTCCTACTTGGGTCCTGTACACATTAGGATAGCAGTGCGGTGTCGCTGTTTGTGTATAATATGTGTTAGACTAGTGTGTAATATAGAAAAATCTGCTGACTCCTACTTGGGTCCTGTACACATTAGGATAGCGGTGCGGTGTCGCTGTTTGTGTATAATATGTGTTAGACTAGTGTGTAATATAGAAAAATCTGCTGACTCCTACTTGGGTCCTGTACACATTAGGATAGCAGTGCGGTGTCGCTGTTTGTGTATAATATGTGTTAGACTAGTGTGTAATATAGAAAAATCTGCTGACTCCTACTTGGGTCCTGTACACATTAGGATAGCAGTGCGGTGTCACTGTTTGTGTATAATATGTGTTAGACTAGTGTGTAATATAGAAAAATCTGCTGACTCCTACTTGGGTCCTGTACACATTAGGATAGCAGTGCGGTGTCACTGTTTGTGTATAATATGTGTTAGACTAGTGTGTAATATAGAAAAATCTGCTGACTCCTACTTGGGTCCTATACACATTAGGATAGCAGTGCGGTGTCGCTGTTTGTGTATAATATGTGTTAGACTAGTGTGTAATATAGAAAAATCTGCTGACTCCTACTTGGGTCCTGTACACATTAGGATAGCAGTGCGGTGTCGCTGTTTGTGTATAATATGTGTTAGACTAGTGTGTAATATAGAAAAATCTGCTGACTCCTACTTGGGTCCTATACACATTAGGATAGCAGTGCGGTGTCGCTGTTTGTGTATAATATGTGTTAGACTAGTGTGTAATATAGAAAAATCTGCTGACTCCTACTTGGGTCCTGTACACATTAGGATAGCGGTGCGGTGTCGCTGTTTGTGTATAATATGTGTTAGACTAGTGTGTAATATAGAAATATCTGATGAGTCCTACTTGTGTCCTGTACACATTAGGATAGCAGTGCGGTGTCGCTGTTTGTGTATAATATGTGTTAGACTAGTGTGTAATATAGAAAAATCTGCTGACTCCTACTTGGGTCCTGTACACATTAGGATAGCGGTGCGGTGTCGCTGTTTGTGTATAATATGTGTTAGACTAGTGTGTAATATAGAAAAATCTGCTGAGTCCTACTTGGGTCCTGTACACATTAGGATAGCGGTGCGGTGTCGCTGTTTGTGTATAATATGTGTTAGACTAGTGTGTAATATAGAAAAATCTGCTGACTCCTACTTGGGTCCTGTACACATTAGGATAGCAGTGCGGTGTCGCTGTTTGTGTATAATATGTGTTAGACTAGTGTGTAATATAGAAAAATCTGCTGAGTCCTACTTGGGTCCTGTACACATTAGGATAGCAGTGCGGTGTCGCTGTTTGTGTATAATATGTGTTAGACTAGTGTGTAATATAGAAAAATCTGCTGACTCCTACTTGGGTCCTGTACACATTAGGATAGCGGTGCGGTGTCGCTGTTTGTGTATAATATGTGTTAGACTAGTGTGTAATATAGAAAAATCTGATGAGTCCTACTTGGGTCCTGTACACATTAGGATAGCGGTGCGGTGTCGCTGTTTGTGTATAATATGTGTTAGACTAGTGTGTAATATAGAAAAATCTGCTGACTCCTACTTGGGTCCTGTACACATTAGGATAGCAGTGCGGTGTCGCTGTTTGTGTATAATATGCGTTAGACTAGTGTGTAATATAGAAAAATCTGCTGACTCCTACTTGGGTCCTGTACACATTAGGATAGCGGTGCGGTGTCGCTGTTTGTGTATAATATGTGTTAGACTAGTGTGTAATATAGAAAAATCTGCTGACTCCTACTTGGGTCCTGTACACATTAGGATAGCGGTGCGGTGTCGCTGTTTGTGTATAATATGTGTTAGACTAGTGTGTAATATAGAAAAATCTGCTGACTCCTACTTGGGTCCTGTACACATTAGGATAGCAGTGCGGTGTCACTGTTTGTGTATAATATGTGTTAGACTAGTGTGTAATATAGAAATATCTGCTGACTCCTACTTGTGTCCTGTACACATTAGGATAGCAGTGCGGTGTCGCTGTTTGTGTATAATATGTGTTAGACTAGTGTGTAATATAGAAAAATCTGCTGACTCCTACTTGGGTCCTGTACACATTAGGATAGCGGTGCGGTGTCGCTGTTTGTGTATAATATGTGTTAGACTAGTGTGTAATATAGAAAAATCTGCTGACTCCTACTTGGGTCCTGTACACATTAGGATAGCGGTGCGGTGTCGCTGTTTGTGTATAATATGTGTTAGACTAGTGTGTAATATAGAAAAATCTGCTGACTCCTACTTGGGTCCTGTACACATTAGGATAGCAGTGCGGTGTCGCTGTTTGTGTATAATATGTGTTAGACTAGTGTGTATATAGAAAAATCTGCTGACTCCTACTTGGGTCCTGTACACATTAGGATAGCAGTGCGGTGTCGCTGTTTGTGTATAATATGCGTTAGACTAGTGTGTAATATAGAAAAATCTGCTGACTCCTACTTGGGTCCTGTACACATTAGGATAGCAGTGCGGTGTCGCTGTTTGTGTATAATATGTGTTAGACTAGTGTGTAATATAGAAAAATCTGCTGACTCCTACTTGGGTCCTGTACACATTAGGATAGCAGTGCGGTGTCGCTGTTTGTGTATAATATGTGTTAGACTAGTGTGTAATATAGAAAAATCTGCTGACTCCTACTTGGGTCCTGTACACATTAGGATAGCAGTGCGGTGTCGCTGTTTGTGTATAATATGTGTTAGACTAGTGTGTAATATAGAAAAATCTGCTGACTCCTACTTGGGTCCTGTACACATTAGGATAGCAGTGCGGTGTCGCTGTTTGTGTATAATATGTGTTAGACTAGTGTGTAATATAGAAATATCTGCTGAGTCCTACTTGGGTCCTGTACACATTAGGATAGCAGTGCGGTGTCGCTGTTTGTGTATAATATGTGTTAGACTAGTGTGTAATATAGAAAAATCTGCTGACTCCTACTTGGGTCCTGTACACATTAGGATAGCGGTGCGGTGTCGCTGTTTGTGTATAATATGTGTTAGACTAGTGTGTAATATAGAAAAATCTGATGAGTCCTACTTGGGTCCTGTACACATTAGGATAGCGGTGCGGTGTCGCTGTTTGTGTATAATATGTGTTAGACTAGTGTGTAATATAGAAAAATCTGCTGACTCCTACTTGGGTCCTGTACACATTAGGATAGCAGTGCGGTGTCGCTGTTTGTGTATAATATGCGTTAGACTAGTGTGTAATATAGAAAAATCTGCTGACTCCTACTTGGGTCCTGTACACATTAGGATAGCGGTGCGGTGTCGCTGTTTGTGTATAATATGTGTTAGACTAGTGTGTAATATAGAAAAATCTGCTGACTCCTACTTGGGTCCTGTACACATTAGGATAGCAGTGCGGTGTCACTGTTTGTGTATAATATGTGTTAGACTAGTGTGTAATATAGAAATATCTGCTGACTCCTACTTGTGTCCTGTACACATTAGGATAGCAGTGCGGTGTCGCTGTTTGTGTATAATATGTGTTAGACTAGTGTGTAATATAGAAAAATCTGCTGACTCCTACTTGGGTCCTGTACACATTAGGATAGCGGTGCGGTGTCGCTGTTTGTGTATAATATGTGTTAGACTAGTGTGTAATATAGAAAAATCTGCTGACTCCTACTTGGGTCCTGTACACATTAGGATAGCGGTGCGGTGTCGCTGTTTGTGTATAATATGTGTTAGACTAGTGTGTAATATAGAAAAATCTGCTGACTCCTACTTGGGTCCTGTACACATTAGGATAGCAGTGCGGTGTCGCTGTTAGTGTATAATATGTGTTAGACTAGTGTGTAATATAGAAAAATCTGCTGACTCCTACTTGGGTCCTGTACACATTAGGATAGCGGTGCGGTGTCGCTGTTTGTGTATAATATGTGTTAGACTAGTGTGTAATATAGAAAAATCTGCTGACTCCTACTTGGGTCCTGTACACATTAGGATAGCAGTGCGGTGTCGCTGTTTGTGTATAATATGTGTTAGACTAGTGTGTAATATAGAAAAATCTGCTGAGTCCTACTTGGGTCCTGTACACATTAGGATAGCAGTGCGGTGTCGCTGTTTGTGTATAATATGTGTTAGACTAGTGTGTAATATAGAAAAATCTGCTGACTCCTACTTGGGTCCTGTACACATTAGGATAGCAGTGCGGTGTCGCTGTTTGTGTATAATATGTGTTAGACTAGTGTGTAATATAGAAAAATCTGCTGACTCCTACTTGGGTCCTGTACACATTAGGATAGCAGTGCGGTGTCGCTGTTTGTGTATAATATGCGTTAGACTAGTGTGTAATATAGAAATATCTGATGAGTCCTACTTGGGTCCTGTACACATTAGGATAGCAGTGCGGTGTCGCTGTTTGTGTATAATATGTGTTAGACTAGTGTGTAATATAGAAAAATCTGCTGACTCCTACTTGGGTCCTGTACACATTAGGATAGCAGTGCGGTGTCGCTGTTTGTGTATAATATGTGTTAGACTAGTGTGTAATATAGAAAAATCTGCTGACTCCTACTTGGGTCCTGTACACATTAGGATAGCAGTGCGGTGTCGCTGTTTGTGTATAATATGTGTTAGACTAGTGTGTAATATAGAAAAATCTGCTGACTCCTACTTGGGTCCTGTACACATTAGGATAGCAGTGCGGTGTCGCTGTTTGTGTATAATATGCGTTAGACTAGTGTGTAATATAGAAATATCTGATGAGTCCTACTTGGGTCCTGTACACATTAGGATAGCAGTGCGGTGTCGCTGTTTGTGTATAATATGTGTTAGACTAGTGTGTAATATAGAAAAATCTGCTGACTCCTACTTGGGTCCTGTACACATTAGGATAGCAGTGCGGTGTCGCTGTTTGTGTATAATATGTGTTAGACTAGTGTGTAATATAGAAAAATCTGCTGACTCCTACTTGGGTCCTGTACACATTAGGATAGCGGTGCGGTGTCGCTGTTTGTGTATAATATGTGTTAGACTAGTGTGTAATATAGAAAAATCTGCTGACTCCTACTTGGGTCCTGTACACATTAGGATAGCAGTGCGGTGTCGCTGTTTGTGTATAATATGTGTTAGACTAGTGTGTAATATAGAAAAATCTGATGAGTCCTACTTGGGTCCTGTACACATTAGGATAGCGGTGCAGTGTCGCTGTTTGTGTATAATATGTGTTAGACTAGTGTGTAATATAGAAAAATCTGATGAGTCCTACTTGGGTCCTGTACACATTAGGATAGCGGTGCGGTGTCGCTGTTTGTGTATAATATGTGTTAGACTAGTGTGTAATATAGAAAAATCTGCTGACTCCTACTTGGGTCCTGTACACATTAGGATAGCAGTGCGGTGTCGCTGTTTGTGTATAATATGTGTTAGACTAGTGTGTAATATAGAAAAATCTGCTGACTCCTACTTGGGTCCTGTACACATTAGGATAGCAGTGCGGTGTCGCTGTTTGTGTATAATATGTGTTAGACTAGTGTGTAATATAGAAAAATCTGCTGAGTCCTACTTGGGTCCTGTACACATTAGGATAGCAGTGCGGTGTCGCTGTTTGTGTATAATATGTGTTAGACTAGTGTGTAATATAGAAATATCTGCTGACTCCTACTTGGGTCCTGTACACATTAGGATAGCGGTGCGGTGTCGCTGTTTGTGTATAATATGTGTTAGACTAGTGTGTAATATAGAAAAATCTGCTGACTCCTACTTGAGGTCCTGTACACATTAGGATAGCAGTGCGGTGTCGCTGTTTGTGTATAATATGTGTTAGACTAGTGTGTAATATAGAAAAATCTGCTGACTCCTACTTGGGTCCTGTACACATTAGGATAGCGGTGCGGTGTCGCTGTTTGTGTATAATATGTGTTAGACTAGTTTGTAATATAGAAAAATCTGCTGACTCCTACTTGGGTCCTGTACACATTAGGATAGCGGTGCGGTGTCGCTGTTTGTGTATAATATGTGTTAGACTAGTGTGTAATATAGAAAAATCTGATGAGTCCTACTTGGGTCCTGTACACATTAGGATAGCGGTGCGGTGTCGCTGTTTGTGTATAATATGTGTTAGACTAGTTTGTAATATAGAAAAATCTGATGAGTCCTACTTGGGTCCTGTACACATTAGGATAGCGGTGCGGTGTCGCTGTTTGTGTATAATATGTGTTAGACTAGTGTGTAATATAGAAATATCTGCTGACTCCTACTTGGGTCCTGTACACATTAGGATAGCGGTGCGGTGTCGCTGTTTGTGTATAATATGTGTTAGACTAGTGTGTAATATAGAAAAATCTGCTGACACCTACTTGGGTCCTGTACACATTAGGATAGCGGTGCGGTGTCGCTGTTTGTGTATAATATGTGTTAGACTAGTGTGTAATATAGAAAAATCTGCTGACTTCTACTTGGGTCCTGTACACATTAGGATAGCAGTGCGGTGTCGCTGTTTGTGTATAATATGTGTTAGACTAGTGTGTAATATAGAAAAATCTGCTGACTCCTACTTGGGTCCTGTACACATTAGGATAGCGGTGCGGTGTCGCTGTTTGTGTATAATATGTGTTAGACTAGTGTGTAATATAGAAAAATCTGCTGACTCCTACTTGGGTCCTGTACACATTAGGATAGCAGTGCGGTGTCGCTGTTTGTGTATAATATGTGTTAGACTAGTGTGTAATATAGAAAAATCTGCTGACTCCTACTTGGGTCCTGTACACATTAGGATAGCAGTGCGGTGTCGCTGTTTGTGTATAATATGTGTTAGACTAGTGTGTAATATAGAAAAATCTGCTGACTCCTACTTGGGTCCTGTACACATTAGGATAGCGGTGCGGTGTCGCTCTTTGTGTATAATATGTGTTAGACTAGTGTGTAATATAGAAAAATCTGCTGAGTCCTACTTGGGTCCTGTACACATTAGGATAGCGGTGCGGTGTCGCTGTTTGTGTATAATATGTGTTAGACTAGTGTGTAATATAGAAAAATCTGCTGACTCCTACTTGGGTCCTGTACACATTAGGATAGCAGTGCGGTGTCGCTGTTTGTGTATAATATGTGTTAGACTAGTGTGTAATATAGAAAAATCTGCTGACTCCTACTTGGGTCCTGTACACATAAGGATAGCAGTGCGGTGTCGCTGTTTGTGTATAATATGTGTTAGACTAGTGTGTAATATAGAAAAATCTGCTGACTCCTACTTGGGTCCTGTACACATTAGGATAGCGGTGCGGTGTCGCTGTTTGTGTATAATATGTGTTAGACTAGTGTGTAATATAGAAATATCTGCTGACTCCTACTTGGGTCCTGTACACATTAGGATAGCAGTGCGGTGTCGCTGTTTGTGTATAATATGTGTTAGACTAGTTTGTAATATAGAAAAATCTGCTGACTCCTACTTGGGTCCTGTACACATTAGGATAGCAGTGCGGTGTCGCTGTTTGTGTATAATATGTGTTAGACTAGTGTGTAATATAGAAAAATCTGCTGACTCCTACTTGGGTCCTGTACACATTAGGATAGCAGTGCGGTGTCGCTGTTTGTGTATAATATGTGTTAGACTAGTGTGTAATATAGAAAAATCTGCTGACTCCTACTTGGGTCCTGTACACATTAGGATAGCGGTGCGGTGTCGCTGTTTGTGTATAATATGTGTTAGACTAGTGTGTAATATAGAAATATCTGCTGACTCCTACTTGGGTCCTGTACACATTAGGATAGCAGTGCGGTGTCGCTGTTTGTGTATAATATGTGTTAGACTAGTGTGTAATATAGAAAAATCTGCTGACTCCTACTTGGGTCCTGTACACATTAGGATAGCAGTGCGGTGTCGCTGTTTGTGTATAATATGTGTTAGACTAGTGTGTAATATAGAAATATCTGCTGACTCCTACTTGGGTCCTGTACACATTAGGATAGCAGTGCGGTGTCGCTGTTTGTGTATAATATGTGTTAGACTAGTGTGTAATATAGAAATATCTGCTGACTCCTACTTGGGTCCTGTACACATTAGGATAGCGGTGCGGTGTCGCTGTTTGTGTATAATATGTGTTAGACTAGTGTGTATATAGAAAAATCTGCTGACTCCTACTTGGGTCCTGTACACATTAGGATAGCAGTGCGGTGTCGCTGTTTGTGTATAATATATGTTAGACTAGTGTGTAATATAGAAAAATCTGCTGACTCCTACTTGGGTCCTGTACACATTAGGATAGCGGTGCGGTGTCGCTGTTTGTGTATAATATGTGTTAGACTAGTGTGTAATATAGAAAAATCTGCTGACTCCTACTTGGGTCCTGTACACATTAGGATAGCAGTGCGGTGTCGCTGTTTGTGTATAATATGTGTTAGACTAGTGTGTAATATAGAAAAATCTGCTGACTCCTACTTGGGTCCTGTACACATTAGGATAGCAGTGCGGTGTCGCTGTTTGTGTATAATATGTGTTAGACTAGTGTGTAATATAGAAAAATCTGCTGACTCCTACTTGGGTCCTGTACACATTAGGATAGCGGTGCGGTGTCGCTGTTTGTGTATAATATGTGTTAGACTAGTGTGTAATATAGAAATATCTGCTGAGTCCTACTTGGGTCCTGTACACATTAGGATAGCGGTGCGGTGTCGCTGTTTGTGTATAATATGTGTTAGACTAGTGTGTAATATAGAAAAATCTGCTGACTCCTACTTGGGTCCCTGTACACATTAGGATAGCAGTGCGGTGTCGCTGTTTGTGTATAATATGTGTTAGACTAGTGTGTAATATAGAAAAATCTGCTGACTCCTACTTGGGTCCTGTACACATTAGGATAGCAGTGCAGTGTCGCTGTTTGTGTATAATATGTGTTAGACTAGTGTGTAATATAGAAAAATCTGCTGAGTCCTACTTGGGTCCTGTACACATTAGGATAGCGGTGCGGTGTCGCTGTTTGTGTATAATATGTGTTAGACTAGTGTGTAATATAGAAAAATCTGCTGACTCCTACTTGGGTCCTGTACACATTAGGATAGCGGTGCGGTGTCGCTGTTTGTGTATAATATGTGTTAGACTAGTGTGTAATATAGAAATATCTGATGAGTCCTACTTGGGTCCTGTACACATTAGGATAGCAGTGCGGTGTCACTGTTTGTGTATAATATGTGTTAGACTAGTGTGTAATATAGAAAAATCTGCTGACTCCTACTTGGGTCCTGTACACATTAGGATAGCAGTGCGGTGTCGCTGTTTGTGTATAATATGTGTTAGACTAGTGTGTAATATAGAAAAATCTGCTGACTCCTACTTGGGTCCTGTACACATTAGGATAGCAGTGCGGTGTCACTGTTTGTGTATAATATGTGTTAGACTAGTGTGTAATATAGAAAAATCTGCTGACTCCTACTTGGGTCCTGTACACATTAGGATAGCGGTGCGGTGTCGCTGTTTGTGTATAATATGTGTTAGACTAGTGTGTAATATAGAAAAATCTGCTGACTCCTACTTGGGTCCTGTACACATTAGGATAGCAGTGCGGTGTCGCTGTTTGTGTATAATATGTGTTAGACTAGTGTGTAATATAGAAAAATCTGCTGACTCCTACTTGGGTCCTGTACACATTAGGATAGCGGTGCGGTGTCGCTGTTTGTGTATAATATGTGTTAGACTAGTGTGTAATATAGAAATATCTGCTGACTCCTACTTGGGTCCTGTACACATTAGGATAGCAGTGCGGTGTCGCTGTTTGTGTATAATATGTGTTAGACTAGTGTGTAATATAGAAAAATCTGCTGACTCCTACTTGGGTCCTGTACACATTAGGATAGCAGTGCGGTGTCGCTGTTTGTGTATAATATGTGTTAGACTAGTGTGTAATATAGAAAAATCTGCTGAGTCCTACTTGGGTCCTGTACACATTAGGATAGCAGTGCGGTGTCGCTGTTTGTGTATAATATGTGTTAGACTAGTGTGTAATATAGAAAAATCTGCTGAGTCCTACTTGGGTCCTGTACACATTAGGATAGCAGTGCGGTGTCGCTGTTTGTGTATAATATGTGTTAGACTAGTGTGTAATATAGAAATATCTGCTGAGTCCTACTTGGGTCCTGTACACATTAGGATAGCGGTGCGGTGTCGCTGTTTGTGTATAATATGTGTTAGACTAGTGTGTAATATAGAAAAATCTGCTGACTCCTACTTGGGTCCTGTACACATTAGGATAGCAGTGCGGTGTCGCTGTTTGTGTATAATATATGTTAGACTAGTGTGTAATATAGAAAAATCTGCTGACACCTACTTGGGTCCTGTACACATTAGGATAGCGGTGCGGTGTCGCTGTTTGTGTATAATATATGTTAGACTAGTGTGTAATATAGAAAAATCTGCTGACACCTACTTGGGTCCTGTACACATTAGGATAGCGGTGCGGTGTCGCTGTTTGTGTATAATATGTGTTAGACTAGTGTGTAATATAGAAAAATCTGCTGACTCCTACTTGGGTCCTGTACACATTAGGATAGCAGTGCGGTGTCACTGTTTGTGTATAATATGCGTTAGACTAGTGTGTAATATAGAAAAATCTGCTGACTCCTACTTGGGTCCTGTACACATTAGGATAGCAGTGCGGTGTCGCTGTTTGTGTATAATATGTGTTAGACTAGTGTGTAATATAGAAAAATCTGATGAGTCCTACTTGGGTCCTGTACACATTAGGATAGCAGTGCGGTGTCGCTGTTTGTGTATAATATATGTTAGACTAGTGTGTAATATAGAAAAATCTGATGAGTCCTACTTGGGTCCTGTACACATTAGGATAGCAGTGCGGTGTCGCTGTTTGTGTATAATATATGTTAGACTAGTGTGTAATATAGAAAAATCTGCTGACACCTACTTGGGTCCTGTACACATTAGGATAGCGGTGCGGTGTCGCTGTTTGTGTATAATATGTGTTAGACTAGAGTGTAATATAGAAATATCTGCTGACTCCTACTTGGGTCCTGTACACATTAGGATAGCGGTGCGGTGTCGCTGTTTGTGTATAATATGTGTTAGACTAGTGTGTAATATAGAAAAATCTGCTGAGTCCTACTTGGGTCCTGTACACATTAGGATAGCACTGCGGTGTCGCTGTTTGTGTATAATATGTGTTAGACTAGTGTGTAATATAGAAAAATCTGCTGACTCCTACTTGGGTCCTGTACACATTAGGATAGCAGTGCGGTGTCGCTGTTTGTGTGTAATATGTGTTAGACTAGTGTGTAATATAGAAAAATCTGATGACTCCTACTTGGGTCCTGTACACATTAGGATAGCGGTGCGGTGTCACTGTTTGTGTATAATATGTGTTAGACTAGTGTGTAATATAGAAATATCTGCTGAGTCCTACTTGGGTCCTGTACACATTAGGATAGCGGTGCGGTGTCGCTGTTTGTGTATAATATGTGTTAGACTAGTGTGTAATATAGAAAAATCTGATGACTCCTACTTGGGTCCTGTACACATTAGGATAGCGGTGCGGTGTCGCTGTTTGTGTATAATATGTGTTAGACTAGTGTGTAATATAAAAAAATCTGCTGACTCCTACTTGGGTCCTGTACACATTAGGATAGCAGTGCGGTGTCGCTGTTTGTGTATAATATGTGTTAGACTAGTGTGTAATATAGAAAAATCTGCTGAGTCCTACTTGGGTCCTGTACACATTAGGATAGCGGTGCGGTGTCGCTGTTTGTGTATAATATGCGTTAGACTAGTGTGTAATATAGAAAAATCTGCTGACTCCTACTTGGGTCCTGTACACATTAGGATAGCAGTGCGGTGTCGCTGTTTGTGTATAATATGTGTTAGACTAGTGTGTAATATAGAAAAATCTGCTGAGTCCTACTTGGGTCCTGTACACATTAGGATAGCGGTGCGGTGTCGCTGTTTGTGTATAATATGTGTTAGACTAGTGTGTAATATAGAAAAATCTGCTGAGTCCTACTTGGGTCCTGTACACATTAGGATAGCGGTGCGGTGTCGCTGTTTGTGTATAATATGTGTTAGACTAGTGTGTAATATAGAAAAATCTGCTGACTCCTACTTGGGTCCTGTACACATTAGGATAGCAGTGCGGTGTCGCTGTTTGTGTATAATATGTGTTAGACTAGTGTGTAATATAAAAAAATCTGCTGACTCCTACTTGGGTCCTGTACACATTAGGATAGCAGTGCGGTGTCGCTGTTTGTGTATAATATGTGTTAGACTAGTGTGTAATATAGAAAAATCTGCTGAGTCCTACTTGGGTCCTGTACACATTAGGATAGCGGTGCGGTGTCGCTGTTTGTGTATAATATGCGTTAGACTAGTGTGTAATATAGAAAAATCTGCTGACTCCTACTTGGGTCCTGTACACATTAGGATAGCAGTGCGGTGTCGCTGTTTGTGTATAATATGCGTTAGACTAGTGTGTAATATAGAAAAATCTGCTGACTCCTACTTGGGTCCTGTACACATTAGGATAGCAGTGCGGTGTCGCTATTTGTGTATAATATGTGTTAGACTAGTGTGTAATATAGAAAAATCTGCTGACTCCTACTTGGGTCCTGTACACATTAGGATAGCAGTGCGATGTCACTGTTTGTGTATAATATGTGTTAGACTAGTGTGTAATATAGAAAAATCTGCTGACTCCTACTTGGGTCCTGTACACATTAGGATAGCGGTGCAGTGTCGCTGTTTGTGTATAATATGTGTTAGACTAGTGTGTAATATAGAAAAATCTGCTGACTCCTACTTGGGTCCTGTACACATTAGGATAGCGGTGCGGTGTCGCTGTTTGTGTATAATATGTGTTAGACTAGTGTGTATATAGAAAAATCTGCTGAGTCCTACTTGGGTCCTGTACACATTAGGATAGCAGTGCGGTGTCACTGTTTGTGTATAATATGCGTTAGACTAGTGTGTAATATAGAAAAATCTGCTGACTCCTACTTGGGTCCTGTACACATTAGGATAGCAGTGCGGTGTCGCTGTTTGTGTATAATATGTGTTAGACTAGTGTGTAATATAGAAAAATCTGCTGACTCCTACTTGGGTCCTGTACACATTAGGATAGCAGTGCGGTGTCGCTGCTTGTGTATAATATGTGTTAGACTAGTGTGTAATATAGAAAAATCTGCTGACTCCTACTTGGGTCCTGTACACATTAGGATAGCAGTGCGGTGTCGCTGTTTGTGTATAATATGTGTTAGACTAGTGTGTAATATAGAAAAATCTGATGAGTCCTACTTGGGTCCTGTACACATTAGGATAGCAGTGCGGTGTCGCTGTTTGTGTATAATATGTGTTAGACTAGTGTGTAATATAGAAAAATCTGCTGACTCCTACTTGGGTCCTGTACACATTAGGATAGCAGTGCGGTGTCGCTATTTGTGTATAATATGTGTTAGACTAGTGTGTAATATAGAAAAATCTGCTGACTCCTACTTGGGTACTGTACACATTAGGATAGCAGTGCGGTGTCGCTGTTTGTGTATAATATGTGTTAGACTAGTGTGTAATATAGAAAAATCTGCTGACTCCTACTTGGGTCCTGTACACATTAGGATAGCAGTGCGGTGTCACTGTTTGTGTATAATATGTGTTAGACTAGTGTGTAATATAGAAATATCTGATGAGTCCTACTTGGGTCCTGTACACATTAGGATAGCGGTGCGGTGTCGCTGTTTGTGTATAATATGTGTTAGACTAGTGTGTAATATAGAAAAATCTGCTGACTCCTACTTGGGTCCTGTATACATTAGGATAGCAGTGCGGTGTCGCTGTTTGTGTATAATATGTGTTAGACTAGTGTGTAATATAGAAAAATCTGATGACTCCTACTTGGGTCCTGTACACATTAGGATAGCGGTGCGGTGTCGCTGTTTGTGTATAATATGTGTTAGACTAGTGTGTAATATAGAAAAATCTGCTGACTCCTACTTGGGTCCTGTACACATTAGGATAGCGGTGTGGTGTCGCTGTTTGTGTATAATATGTGTTAGACTAGTGTGTAATATAGAAAAATCTGCTGACTCCTACTTGGGTCCTGTACACATTAGGATAGCAGTGCGGTGTCACTGCTTGTGTATAATATGTGTTAGACTAGTGTGTAATATAGAAAAATCTGCTGACTCCTACTTGGGTCCTGTACACATTAGGATAGCGGTGCGGTGTCGCTGTTTGTGTATAATATGTGTTAGACTAGTGTGTAATATAGAAATATCTGATGAGTCCTACTTGGGTCCTGTACACATTAGGATAGCAGTGCGGTGTCGCTGCTTGTGTATAATATGTGTTAGACTAGTGTGTAATATAGAAAAATCTGCTGAGTCCTACTTGGGTCCTGTACACATTAGGATAGCGGTGCGGTGTCACTGTTTGTGTATAATATGTGTTAGACTAGTGTGTAATATAGAAAAATCTGCTGAGTCCTACTTGGGTCCTGTACACATTAGGATAGCGGTGCGGTGTCGCTGTTTGTGTATAATATGTGTTAGACTAGTGTGTAATATAGAAAAATCTGCTGACTCCTACTTGGGTCCTGTACACATTAGGATAGCAGTGCGGTGTCGCTGTTTGTGTATAATATGTGTTAGACTAGTGTGTAATATAGAAATATCTGATGAGTCCTACTTGGGTCCTGTACACATTAGGATAGCAGTGCGGTGTCGCTGCTTGTGTATAATATGTGTTAGACTAGTGTGTAATATAGAAAAATCTGCTGAGTCCTACTTGGGTCCTGTACACATTAGGATAGCGGTGCGGTGTCACTGTTTGTGTATAATATGTGTTAGACTAGTGTGTAATATAGAAAAATCTGCTGAGTCCTACTTGGGTCCTGTACACATTAGGATAGCGGTGCGGTGTCGCTGTTTGTGTATAATATGTGTTAGACTAGTGTGTAATATAGAAAAATCTGCTGACTCCTACTTGGGTCCTGTACACATTAGGATAGCAGTGCGGTGTCGCTGTTTGTGTATAATATGTGTTAGACTAGTGTGTAATATAGAAATATCTGCTGACTCCTACTTGGGTCCTGTACACATTAGGATAGCAGTGCGGTGTCGCTGTTTGTGTATAATATGTGTTAGACTAGTGTGTAATATAGAAAAATCTGCTGACTCCTACTTGGGTCCTGTACACATTAGGATAGCGGTGCGGTGTCGCTATTTGTGTATAATATGTGTTAGACTAGTGTGTAATATAGAAATATCTGCTGACTCCTACTTGGGTCCTGTACACATTAGGATAGCAGTGCGGTGTCGCTGTTTGTGTATAATATGTGTTAGACTAGTGTGTAATATAGAAAAATCTGCTGACTCCTACTTGGGTCCTGTACACATTAGGATAGCAGTGCGGTGTCGCTGTTTGTGTATAATATGTGTTAGACTAGTGTGTAATATAGAAAAATCTGCTGACTCCTACTTGGGTCCTGTACACATTAGGATAGCAGTGCGGTGTCGCTGTTTGTGTATAATATGTGTTAGACTAGTGTGTAATATAGAAATATCTGCTGACTCCTACTTGGGTCCTGTACACATTAGGATAGCAGTGCGGTGTCGCTGTTTGTGTATAATATATGTTAGACTAGTGTGTAATATAGAAAAATCTGCTGACACCTACTTGGGTCCTGTACACATTAGGATAGCGGTGCGGTGTCGCTGTTTGTGTATAATATGTGTTAGACTAGTGTGTAATATAGAAAAATCTGCTGACTCCTACTTGGGTCCTGTACACATTAGGATAGCAGTGCGGTGTCGCTGTTTGTGTATAATATGTGTTAGACTAGTGTGTAATATAGAAAAATCTGCTGAGTCCTACTTGGGTCCTGTACACATTAGGATAGCAGTGCGGTGTCGCTGTTTGTGTATAATATGTGTTAGACTAGTGTGTATATAGAAAAATCTGCTGACTCCTACTTGGGTCCTGTACACATTAGGATAGCGGTGCGGTGTCGCTGTTTGTGTATAATATGTGTTAGACTAGTGTGTATATAGAAAAATCTGCTGACTCCTACTTGGGTCCTGTACACATTAGGATAGCAGTGCGGTGTCGCTGTTTGTGTATAATATGTGTTAGACTAGTGTGTAATATAGAAAAATCTGATGACTCCTACTTGGGTCCTGTACACATTAGGATAGCGGTGCGGTGTCGCTGTTTGTGTATAATATGTGTTAGACTAGTGTGTAATATAGAAATATCTGATGAGTCCTACTTGGGTCCTGTACACATTAGGATAGCGGTGCGGTGTCGCTGTTTGTGTATAATATGCTTTAGACTAGTGTGTAATATAGAAAAATCTGCTGACTCCTACTTGGGTCCTGTACACATTAGGATAGCGGTGTGGTGTCGCTGTTTGTGTATAATATGCTTTAGACTAGTGTGTAATATAGAAAAATCTGCTGACTCCTACTTGGGTCCTGTACACATTAGGATAGCGGTGTGGTGTCGCTGTTTGTGTATAATATGTGTTAGACTAGTGTGTAATATAGAAAAATCTGCTGACTCCTACTTGGGTCCTGTACACATTAGGATAGCAGTGCGGTGTCGCTGTTTGTGTATAATATATGTTAGACTAGTGTGTAATATAGAAAAATCTGCTGACTCCTACTTGGGTCCTGTACACATTAGGATAGCGGTGCGGTGTCGCTGTTTGTGTATAATATGTGTTAGACTAGTGTGTAATATAGAAAAATCTGCTGACTCCTACTTGGGTCCTGTACACATTAGGATAGCAGTGCAGTGTCGCTGTTTGTGTATAATATGTGTTAGACTAGTGTGTAATATAGAAATATCTGCTGACTCCTACTTGGGTCCTGTACACATTAGGATAGCGGTGCAGTGTCGCTGTTTGTGTATAATATGTGTTAGACTAGTGTGTAATATAGAAAAATCTGCTGACTCCTACTTGGGTCCTGTACACATTAGGATAGCGGTGCGGTGTCGCTGTTTGTGTATAATATGTGTTAGACTAGTGTGTAATATAGAAAAATCTGCTGACTCCTACTTGGGTCCTGTACACATTAGGATAGCAGTGCGGTGTCGCTGTTTGTGTATAATATGTGTTAGACTAGTGTGTAATATAGAAAAATCTGCTGACTCCTACTTGGGTCCTGTACACATTAGAATAGCAGTGCGGTGTCGCTGTTTGTGTATAATATGTGTTAGACTAGTGTGTAATATAGAAAAATCTGCTGACTCCTACTTGGGTCCTGTACACATTAGGATAGCGGTGCGGTGTCGCTGTTTGTGTATAATATGCGTTAGACTAGTGTGTAATATAGAAAAATCTGCTGACTCCTACTTGGGTCCTGTACACATTAGGATAGCGGTGCGGTGTCGCTGTTTGTGTATAATATGTGTTAGACTAGTGTGTAATATAGAAAAATCTGCTGACTCCTACTTGGGTCCTGTACACATTAGAATAGCAGTGCGGTGTCGCTGTTTGTGTATAATATGTGTTAGACTAGTGTGTAATATAGAAAAATCTGCTGACTCCTACTTGGGTCCTGTACACATTAGGATAGCGGTGCGGTGTCGCTGTTTGTGTATAATATGCGTTAGACTAGTGTGTAATATAGAAATATCTGCTGACTCCTACTTGGGTCCTGTACACATTAGGATAGCGGTGCGGTGTCGCTGTTTGTGTATAATATGTGTTAGACTAGTGTGTAATATAGAAATATCTGCTGACTCCTACTTGGGTCCTGTACACATTAGGATAGCAGTGCGGTGTCGCTGTTTGTGTATAATATGTGTTAGACTAGTGTGTAATATAGAAAAATCTGCTGACTCCTACTTGGGTCCTGTACACATTAGGATAGCAGTGCGGTGTCGCTGTTTGTGTATAATATATGTTAGACTAGTGTGTAATATAGAAAAATCTGATGACTCCTACTTGAGTCCTGTACACATTAGGATAGCGGTGCGGTGTCGCTGTTTGTGTATAATATGTGTTAGACTAGTGTGTAATATAGAAATATCTGATGAGTCCTACTTGGGTCCTGTACACATTAGGATAGCGGTGCGGTGTCGCTGTTTGTGTATAATATGTGTTAGACTAGTGTGTAATATAGAAATATCTGCTGACTCCTACTTGGGTCCTGTACACATTAGGATAGCGGTGCGGTGTCGCTGTTTGTGTATAATATATGTTAGACTAGTGTGTAATATAGAAAAATCTGCTGACTCCTACTTGGGTCCTGTACACATTAGGATAGCAGTGCGGTGTCGCTGTTTGTGTATAATATGTGTTAGACTAGTGTGTAATATAGAAAAATCTGCTGACTCCTACTTGGGTCCTGTACACATTAGGATAGCAGTGCGGTGTCGCTGTTTGTGTATAATATGTGTTAGACTAGTTTGTATATAGAAAAATCTGCTGACTCCTACTTGGGTCCTGTACACATTAGGATAGCAGTGCAGTGTCGCTGTTTGTGTATAATATGTGTTAGACTAGTGTGTAATATAGAAAAATCTGCTGACTCCTACTTGGGTCCTGTACACATTAGGATAGCAGTGCGGTGTCGCTGTTTGTGTATAATATGTGTTAGACTAGTGTGTAATATAGAAAAATCTGATGAGTCCTACTTGGGTCCTGTACACATTAGGATAGCGGTGCGGTGTCGCTGTTTGTGTATAATATGTGTTAGACTAGTGTGTAATATAGAAAAATCTGCTGAGTCCTACTTGGGTCCTGTACACATTAGGATAGCAGTGCGGTGTCGCTGTTTGTGTATAATATGTGTTAGACTAGTGTGTAATATAGAAAAATCTGCTGAGTCCTACTTGGGTCCTGTACACATTAGGATAGCAGTGCGGTGTCGCTGTTTGTGTATAATATGTGTTAGACTAGTGTGTAATATAGAAAAATCTGCTGACTCCTACTTGGGTCCTGTACACATTAGGATAGCGGTGCGGTGTCGCTGTTTGTGTATAATATGTGTTAGACTAGTGTGTAATATAGAAAAATCTGCTGAGTCCTACTTGGGTCCTGTACACATTAGGATAGCAGTGCGGTGTCGCTGTTTGTGTATAATATGTGTTAGACTAGTGTGTAATATAGAAAAATCTGCTGAGTCCTACTTGGGTCCTGTACACATTAGGATAGCAGTGCGGTGTCGCTGTTTGTGTATAATATGTGTTAGACTAGTGTGTAATATAGAAAAATCTGCTGACTCCTACTTGGGTCCTGTACACATTAGGATAGCGGTGCGGTGTCGCTGTTTGTGTATAATATGTGTTAGACTAGTGTGTAATATAGAAAAATCTGCTGAGTCCTACTTGGGTCCTGTACACATTAGGATAGCAGTGCGGTGTCGCTGTTTGTGTATAATATGTGTTAGACTAGTGTGTAATATAGAAAAATCTGCTGACTCCTACTTGGGTCCTGTACACATTAGGATAGCAGTGCGGTGTCGCTGTTTGTGTATAATATGTGTTAGACTAGTGTGTAATATAGAAAAATCTGCTGACTCCTACTTGGGTCCTGTACACATTAGGATAGCAGTGCGGTGTCGCTGTTTGTGTATAATATGTGTTAGACTAGTGTGTAATATAGAAAAATCTGCTGACTCCTACTTGGGTCCTGTACACATTAGGATAGCGGTGCGGTGTCGCTGTTTGTGTATAATATGTGTTAGACTAGTGTGTAATATAGAAATATCTGCTGACTCCTACTTGGGTCCTGTACACATTAGGATAGCGGTGCGGTGTCGCTGTTTGTGTATAATATGTGTTAGACTAGTTTGTAATATAGAAAAATCTGCTGACTCCTACTTGGGTCCTGTACACATTAGGATAGCGGTGCAGTGTCGCTGTTTGTGTATAATATGTGTTAGACTAGTGTGTAATATAGAAATATCTGATGAGTCCTACTTGGGTCCTGTACACATTAGGATAGCAGTGCGGTGTCACTGTTTGTGTATAATATGTGTTAGACTAGTGTGTAATATAGAAAAATCTGCTGAGTCCTACTTGGGTCCTGTACACATTAGGATAGCAGTGCGGTGTCGCTGTTTGTGTATAATATGTGTTAGACTAGTGTGTAATATAGAAAAATCTGCTGACTCCTACTTGGGTCCTGTACACATTAGGATAGCAGTGCGGTGTCGCTGTTTGTGTATAATATGTGTTAGACTAGTGTGTAATATAGAAAAATCTGCTGACTCCTACTTGGGTCCTGTACACATTAGGATAGCAGTGCGGTGTCGCTGTTTGTGTATAATATGTGTTAGACTAGTGTGTAATATAGAAAAATCTGATGAGTCCTACTTGGGTCCTGTACACATTAGGATAGCGGTGCGGTGTCACTGTTTGTGTATAATATGTGTTAGACTAGTGTGTAATATAGAAATATCTGCTGACTCCTACTTGGGTCCTGTACACATTAGGATAGCGGTGCGGTGTCGCTGTTTGTGTATAATATGTGTTAGACTAGTGTGTAATATAGAAAAATCTGCTGAGTCCTACTTGGGTCCTGTACACATTAGGATAGCAGTGCGGTGTCGCTGTTTGTGTATAATATGTGTTAGACTAGTGTGTAATATAGAAAAATCTGATGAGTCCTACTTGGGTCCTGTACACATTAGGATAGCAGTGCGGTGTCGCTGTTTGTGTATAATATGTGTTAGACTAGTGTGTAATATAGAAAAATCTGCTGAGTCCTACTTGGGTCCTGTACACATTAGGATAGCGGTGCGGTGTCGCTGTTTGTGTATAATATGTGTTAGACTAGTGTGTAATATAGAAATATCTGCTGACTCCTACTTGGGTCCTGTACACATTAGGATAGCGGTGCGGTGTCGCTGTTTGTGTATAATATGTGTTAGACTAGTGTGTAATATAGAAAAATCTGCTGACTCCTACTTGGGTCCTGTACACATTAGGATAGCGGTGCGGTGTCACTGTTTGTGTATAATATGTGTTAGACTAGTGTGTAATATAGAAAAATCTGCTGACTCCTACTTGGGTCCTGTACACATTAGGATAGCGGTGCGGTGTCGCTGTTTGTGTATAATATGTGTTAGACTAGTTTGTAATATAGAAAAATCTGCTGACTCCTACTTGGGTCCTGTACACATTAGGATAGCGGTGCGGTGTCGCTGTTTGTGTATAATATGTGTTAGACTAGTTTGTAATATAGAAAAATCTGCTGACTCCTACTTGGGTCCTGTACACATTAGGATAGCGGTGCGGTGTCGCTGTTTGTGTATAATATGCGTTAGACTAGTGTGTAATATAGAAAAATCTGCTGACTCCTACTTGGGTCCTGTACACATTAGGATAGCGGTGCGGTGTCGCTGTTTGTGTATAATATGTGTTAGACTAGTGTGTAATATAGAAAAATCTGCTGAGTCCTACTTGGGTCCTGTACACATTAGGATAGCAGTGCGGTGTCGCTGTTTGTGTATAATATGTGTTAGACTAGTGTGTAATATAGAAAAATCTGCTGACTCCTACTTGGGTCCTGTACACATTAGGATAGCGGTGCGGTGTCGCTGTTTGTGTATAATATGTGTTAGACTAGTGTGTAATATAGAAAAATCTGCTGAGTCCTACTTGGGTCCTGTACACATTAGGATAGCAGTGCGGTGTCGCTGTTTGTGTATAATATGTGTTAGACTAGTGTGTAATATAGAAAAATCTGCTGACTCCTACTTGGGTCCTGTACACATTAGGATAGCAGTGCGGTGTCGCTGTTTGTGTATAATATGTGTTAGACTAGTGTGTAATATAGAAAAATCTGATGAGTCCTACTTGTGTCCTGTACACATTAGGATAGCAGTGCGGTGTCGCTGTTTGTGTATAATATGTGTTAGACTAGTGTGTAATATAGAAAAATCTGCTGACTCCTACTTGGGTCCTGTACACATTAGGATAGCAGTGCGGTGTCGCTGTTTGTGTATAATATGTGTTAGACTAGTGTGTAATATAGAAAAATCTGCTGAGTCCTACTTGGGTCCTGTACACATTAGGATAGCAGTGCGGTGTCGCTGTTTGTGTATAATATGTGTTAGACTAGTGTGTAATATAGAAAAATCTGCTGACTCCTACTTGGGTCCTGTACACATTAGGATAGCAGTGCGGTGTCGCTGTTTGTGTATAATATGTGTTAGACTAGTGTGTAATATAGAAAAATCTGCTGACTCCTACTTGGGTCCTGTACACATTAGGATAGCAGTGCGGTGTCACTGTTTGTGTATAATATGCGTTAGACTAGTGTGTAATATAGAAAAATCTGCTGACTCCTACTTGGGTCCTGTACACATTAGGATAGCGGTGCGGTGTCACTGTTTGTGTATAATATGTGTTAGACTAGTGTGTAATATAGAAAAATCTGCTGACTCCTACTTGGGTCCTGTACACATTAGGATAGCAGTGCGGTGTCGCTGTTTGTGTATAATATGTGTTAGACTAGTGTGTAATATAGAAATATCTGCTGACTCCTACTTGGGTCCTGTACACATTAGGATAGCAGTGCGGTGTCGCTGTTTGTGTATAATATGTGTTAGACTAGTGTGTAATATAGAAAAATCTGCTGACTCCTACTTGGGTCCTGTACACATTAGGATAGCGGTGCGGTGTCGCTGTTTGTGTATAATATGTGTTAGACTAGTGTGTAATATAGAAATATCTGATGAGTCCTACTTGGGTCCTGTACACATTAGGATAGCGGTGCGGTGTCGCTGTTTGTGTATAATATGTGTTAGACTAGTGTGTAATATAGAAATATCTGATGAGTCCTACTTGGGTCCTGTACACATTAGGATAGCAGTGCGGTGTCGCTGTTTGTGTATAATATGTGTTAGACTAGTGTGTAATATAGAAAAATCTGCTGACTCCTACTTGGGTCCTGTACACATTAGGATAGCGGTGCGGTGTCGCTGTTTGTGTATAATATGTGTTAGACTAGTGTGTAATATAGAAAAATCTGCTGACACCTATTTGGGTCCTGTACACATTAGGATAGCGGTGCGGTGTCGCTGTTTGTGTATAATATGTGTTAGACTAGTGTGTAATATAGAAAAATCTGCTGACTCCTACTTGGGTCCTGTACACATTAGGATAGCAGTGCGGTGTCGCTGTTTGTGTATAATATGTGTTAGACTAGTGTGTAATATAGAAATATCTGCTGACTCCTACTTGGGTCCTGTACACATTAGGATAGCAGTGCGGTGTCGCTGTTTGTGTATAATATGCGTTAGACTAGTGTGTAATATAGAAAAATCTGCTGACTCCTACTTGGGTCCTGTACACATTAGGATAGCGGTGCGGTGTCACTGTTTGTGTATAATATGTGTTAGACTAGTGTGTAATATAGAAAAATCTGCTGACTCCTACTTGGGTCCTGTACACATTAGGATAGCAGTGCGGTGTCGCTGTTTGTGTATAATATGTGTTAGACTAGTGTGTAATATAGAAATATCTGCTGACTCCTACTTGGGTCCTGTACACATTAGGATAGCAGTGCGGTGTCGCTGTTTGTGTATAATATGTGTTAGACTAGTGTGTAATATAGAAAAATCTGCTGACTCCTACTTGGGTCCTGTACACATTAGGATAGCGGTGCGGTGTCGCTGTTTGTGTATAATATGTGTTAGACTAGTGTGTAATATAGAAATATCTGATGAGTCCTACTTGGGTCCTGTACACATTAGGATAGCGGTGCGGTGTCGCTGTTTGTGTATAATATGTGTTAGACTAGTTTGTAATATAGAAAAATCTGCTGACTCCTACTTGGGTCCTGTACACATTAGGATAGCGGTGCGGTGTCGCTGTTTGTGTATAATATGTGTTAGACTAGTGTGTAATATAGAAATATCTGATGAGTCCTACTTGGGTCCTGTACACATTAGGATAGCGGTGCGGTGTCGCTGTTTGTGTATAATATGTGTTAGACTAGTGTGTAATATAGAAATATCTGATGAGTCCTACTTGGGTCCTGTACACATTAGGATAGCAGTGCGGTGTCGCTGTTTGTGTATAATATGTGTTAGACTAGTGTGTAATATAGAAAAATCTGCTGACTCCTACTTGGGTCCTGTACACATTAGGATAGCGGTGCGGTGTCGCTGTTTGTGTATAATATGTGTTAGACTAGTGTGTAATATAGAAAAATCTGCTGACACCTATTTGGGTCCTGTACACATTAGGATAGCGGTGCGGTGTCGCTGTTTGTGTATAATATGTGTTAGACTAGTGTGTAATATAGAAAAATCTGCTGACTCCTACTTGGGTCCTGTACACATTAGGATAGCAGTGCGGTGTCGCTGTTTGTGTATAATATGTGTTAGACTAGTGTGTAATATAGAAAAATCTGCTGACTCCTACTTGGGTCCTGTACACATTAGGATAGCAGTGCGGTGTCGCTGTTTGTGTATAATATGTGTTAGACTAGTGTGTAATATAGAAAAATCTGCTGACTCCTACTTGGGTCCTGTACACATTAGGATAGCGGTGCAGTGTCGCTGTTTGTGTATAATATGTGTTAGACTAGTGTGTAATATAGAAATATCTGATGACTCCTACTTGGGTCCTGTACACATTAGGATAGCGGTGCGGTGTCGCTGTTTGTGTATAATATGTGTTAGACTAGTGTGTAATATAGAAATATCTGATGAGTCCTACTTGGGTCCTGTACACATTAGGATAGCAGTGCGGTGTCGCTGTTTGTGTATAATATGTGTTAGACTAGTGTGTAATATAAAAAAATCTGCTGACTCCTACTTGGGTCCTGTACACATTAGGATAGCAGTGCGGTGTCGCTGTTTGTGTATAATATGTGTTAGACTAGTGTGTAATATAGAAAAATCTGCTGACTCCTACTTGGGTCCTGTACACATTAGGATAGCGGTGCAGTGTCGCTGTTTGTGTATAATATGTGTTAGACTAGTGTGTAATATAGAAAAATCTGCTGAGTCCTACTTGGGTCCTGTACACATTAGGATAGCGGTGCGGTGTCGCTGTTTGTGTATAATATGTGTTAGACTAGTGTGTAATATAGAAAAATCTGCTGAGTCCTACTTGGGTCCTGTACACATTAGGATAGCAGTGCGGTGTCGCTGTTTGTGTATAATATGTGTTAGACTAGTGTGTAATATAGAAAAATCTGCTGAGTCCTACTTGGGTCCTGTACACATTAGGATAGCAGTGCGGTGTCGCTGTTTGTGTATAATATGTGTTAGACTAGTGTGTAATATAGAAATATCTGATGAGTCCTACTTGGGTCCTGTACACATTAGGATAGCGGTGCGGTGTCGCTGTTTGTGTATAATATGTGTTAGACTAGTGTGTAATATAGAAAAATCTGCTGACTCCTACTTGGGTCCTGTACACATTAGGATAGCAGTGCGGTGTCGCTGTTTGTGTATAATATATGTTAGACTAGTGTGTAATATAGAAAAATCTGCTGACTCCTACTTGGGTCCTGTACACATTAGGATAGCAGTGCGGTGTCGCTGTTTGTGTATAATATGTGTTAGACTAGTGTGTAATATAGAAATATCTGATGAGTCCTACTTGGGTCCTGTACACATTAGGATAGCGGTGCGGTGTCGCTGTTTGTGTATAATATGTGTTAGACTAGTGTGTAATATAGAAAAATCTGCTGACTCCTACTTGGGTCCTGTACACATTAGGATAGCAGTGCGGTGTCGCTGTTTGTGTATAATATATGTTAGACTAGTGTGTAATATAGAAAAATCTGCTGACACCTACTTGGGTCCTGTACACATTAGGATAGCGGTGCGGTGTCGCTGTTTGTGTATAATATGTGTTAGACTAGTGTGTAATATAGAAAAATCTGCTGACTCCTACTTGGGTCCTGTACACATTAGGATAGCAGTGCGGTGTCGCTGTTTGTGTATAATATGTGTTAGACTAGTGTGTAATATAGAAAAATCTGATGAGTCCTACTTGGGTCCTGTACACATTAGGATAGCGGTGCGGTGTCGCTGTTTGTGTATAATATGTGTTAGACTAGTGTGTAATATAGAAATATCTGCTGACTCCTACTTGGGTCCTGTACACATTAGGATAGCAGTGCGGTGTCGCTGTTTGTGTATAATATGTGTTAGACTAGTGTGTAATATAGAAATATCTGCTGACTCCTACTTGGGTCCTGTACACATTAGGATAGCAGTGCGGTGTCGCTGTTTGTGTATAATATGTGTTAGACTAGTGTGTAATATAGAAATATCTGCTGACTCCTACTTGGGTCCTGTACACATTAGGATAGCAGTGCGGTGTCGCTGTTTGTGTATAATATGTGTTAGACTAGTGTGTAATATAGAAATATCTGCTGACTCCTACTTGGGTCCTGTACACATTAGGATAGCAGTGCGGTGTCGCTGTTTGTGTATAATATGTGTTAGACTAGTGTGTAATATAGAAAAATCTGCTGACTCCTACTTGGGTCCTGTACACATTAGGATAGCAGTGCGGTGTCGCTGTTTGTGTATAATATGTGTTAGACTAGTGTGTAATATAGAAAAATCTGCTGACTCCTACTTGGGTCCTGTACACATTAGGATAGCAGTGCGGTGTCGCTGTTTGTGTATAATATGTGTTAGACTAGTGTGTAATATAGAAATATCTGCTGACTCCTACTTGGGTCCTGTACACATTAGGATAGCAGTGCGGTGTCGCTGTTTGTGTATAATATGTGTTAGACTAGTGTGTAATATAGAAATATCTGCTGACTCCTACTTGGGTCCTGTACACATTAGGATAGCAGTGCGGTGTCGCTGTTTGTGTATAATATGTGTTAGACTAGTGTGTAATATAGAAAAATCTGCTGACTCCTACTTGGGTCCTGTACACATTAGGATAGCAGTGCGGTGTCGCTGTTTGTGTATAATATGTGTTAGACTAGTGTGTAATATAGAAAAATCTGCTGACTCCTACTTGGGTCCTGTACACATTAGGATAGCGGTGCGGTGTCGCTGTTTGTGTATAATATGTGTTAGACTAGTGTGTAATATAGAAAAATCTGCTGACTCCTACTTGGGTCCTGTACACATTAGGATAGCAGTGCGGTGTCGCTGTTTGTGTATAATATGTGTTAGACTAGTGTGTATATAGAAAAATCTGATGACTCCTACTTGGGTCCTGTACACATTAGGATAGCGGTGCGGTGTCGCTGTTTGTGTATAATATGTGTTAGACTAGTGTGTAATATAGAAAAATCTGCTGAGTCCTACTTGGGTCCTGTACACATTAGGATAGCAGTGCGGTGTCACTGTTTGTGTATAATATGTGTTAGACTAGTGTGTAATATAGAAAAATCTGCTGACTCCTACTTGGGTCCTGTACACATTAGGATAGCGGTGCGGTGTCGCTGTTTGTGTATAATATGTGTTAGACTAGTGTGTATATAGAAAAATCTGCTGACTCCTACTTGGGTCCTGTACACATTAGGATAGCAGTGCAGTGTCGCTGTTTGTGTATAATATGTGTTAGACTAGTGTGTATATAGAAAAATCTGCTGACTCCTACTTGGGTCCTGTACACATTAGGATAGCAGTGCAGTGTCGCTGTTTGTGTATAATATGTGTTAGACTAGTGTGTAATATAGAAATATCTGCTGACTCCTACTTGGGTCCTATACACATTAGGATAGCGGTGCGGTGTCGCTGTTTGTGTGTAATATGTGTTAGACTAGTGTGTAATATAGAAAAATCTGATGAGTCCTACTTGGGTCCTGTACACATTAGGATAGCGGTGCGGTGTCGCTGTTTGTGTATAATATGTGTTAGACTAGTGTGTAATATAGAAAAATCTGCTGACTCCTACTTGGGTCCTGTACACATTAGGATAGCGGTGCGGTGTCGCTGTTTGTGTATAATATGTGTTAGACTAGTGTGTATATAGAAAAATCTGCTGAGTCCTACTTGGGTCCTGTACACATTAGGATAGCGGTGCGGTGTCGCTGTTTGTGTATAATATGTGTTAGACTAGTGTGTAATATAGAAAAATCTGCTGACTCCTACTTGGGTCCTGTACACATTAGGATAGCGGTGCGGTGTCGCTGTTTGTGTATAATATGTGTTAGACTAGTGTGTAATATAGAAAAATCTGCTGACTCCTACTTGGGTCCTGTACACATTAGGATAGCGGTGCGGTGTCGCTGTTTGTGTATAATATGTGTTAGACTAGTGTGTAATATAGAAAAATCTGCTGACTCCTACTTGGGTCCTGTACACATTAGGATAGCGGTGCGGTGTCGCTGTTTGTGTATAATATGTGTTAGACTAGTGTGTAATATAGAAAAATCTGCTGACTCCTACTTGGGTCCTGTACACATTAGGATAGCGGTGCGGTGTCGCTGTTTGTGTATAATATGTGTTAGACTAGTGTGTAATATAGAAAAATCTGCTGACTCCTACTTGGGTCCTGTACACATTAGGATAGCGGTGCGGTGTCGCTGTTTGTGTATAATATGTGTTAGACTAGTGTGTAATATAGAAAAATCTGCTGACTCCTACTTGGGTCCTGTACACATTAGGATAGCGGTGCGGTGTCGCTGTCTAGTCATATACTCACATACTCATATACTCATCTAGTCATATACTCACATACTCATCTACTCATATACTCACATACTCATATACTCACATACTCATCTAGTCATATACTCACATACTCACATACTCATCTAGTCATATACTCACATACTCACATACTCATCTAGTCATATACTCACATACTCATATACTCACATACTCACATACTCACATACTCATATACTCACATACTCATATACTCATCTAGTCATATACTCACATACTCATATACTCACATACTCATATACTCACATACTCATATACTCACATACTCATATACTCATCTAGTCATATACTCACATACTCATCTAGTCATATACTCACATACTCATCTAGTCATATACTCACATACTCATATACTCACATACTCATATACTCACATACTCATCTAGTCATATACTCACATACTCATATACTCACATACTCATCTAGTCATATACTCACATACTCATCTAGTCATATACTCACATACTCACATACTCATATACTCACATACTCACATACTCATCTAGTCATATACTCACATACTCACATACTCATCTAGTCATATACTCACATACTCATATACTCACATACTCATATACTCATCTAGTCATATACTCACATACTCACATACTCATCTAGTCATATACTCACATACTCACATACTCATATACTCACATACTCACATACTCATCTAGTCATATACTCACATACTCATCTAGTCATATACTCACATACTCTTCTAGTCATATACTCACATACTCATATACTCACATACTCATATACTCACATACTTTTCTAGTCATATACTCACATACTCATATACTCACATACTCATATACTCACATACTCATCTAGTCATATACTCACATACTCATATACTCACATACTCATATACTCACATACTCATATACTCACATACTCATATACTCACATACTCATATACTCATATACTCACATACTCATCTACTCACATACTCATCTAGTCATATACTCACATACTCATATACTCACATACTCATATACTCACATACTCATATACTCACATACTCATCTAGTCATATACTCACATACTCATCTAGTCATATACTCACATACTCATATACTCACATACTCATCTAGTCATATACTCACATACTCATCTAGTCATATACTCACATACTCATATACTCACATACTCATATACTCACATACTCATCTAGTCATATACTCACATACTCACATACTCATCTAGTCATATACTCACATACTCACATACTCATATACTCACATACTCATATAGTCATATACTCACATACTCATATACTCACATACTCATATACTCATATACTCATCTAGTCATATACTCACATACTCATATACTCATCTAGTCATATACTCACATACTCATATACTCACATACTCACATACTCATCTAGTCATATACTCACATACTCATATACTCACATACTCATCTAGTCATATACTCACATACTCACATACTCATCTAGTCATATACTCACATACTCACATACTCATATACTCACATACTCATCTAGTCATATACTCACATACTCATATACTCACATACTCATCTAGTCATATACTCACATACTCATATACTCACATACTCATCTAGTCATATACTCACATACTCACATACTCATATACTCACATACTCACATACTCATCTACTCACATACTCACATACTCATATACTCACATATTCACATACTCATCTACTCATATACTCACATACTCACATACTTATATACTCATATACTCACATACTTATATACTCATATACTAATATACTCACATACTCATATACTCACATACTCATATACTCACATACTCATCTAGTCATATACTCACATACTCATATACTCACATACTCATATACTCACATACTCATCTAGTCATATACTCACATACTCTTCTAGTCATATACTCACATACTCACATACTCATACTCACATACTCATCTAGTCATATACTCACATACTCATATACTCACATACTCATCTAGTCATATACTCACATACTCATATACTCTCATACTCACATACTCATATACTCACATACTCATCTAGTCAAATACTCACATACTCGTATACTCACATACTCATCTAGTCATATACTCACATACTCATATACTCACATACTCATCTAGTCATATACTCACATACTCATATACTCATATACTCACATACTCATCTAGTCATATACTCACATACTCACATACTCATACTCACATACTCATCTAGTCATATACTCACATACTCACATACTCATCTAGTCAAATACTCACATACTCGTATACTCACATACTCATCTAGTCATATACTCACATACTCATATACTCACATACTCATCTAGTCATATACTCACATACTCATATACTCACATACTCATCTAGTCATATACTCACATACTCATATACTCATATACTCACATACTCATCTAGTCATATACTCACATACTCATATACTCATATACTCATCTAGTCATATACTCACATACTCATATACTCACATACTCATATACTCACATACTCATCTAGTCATATACTCACATACTCACATACTCATCTAGTCATATACTCACATACTCTTCTAGTCATATACTCACATACTCATATACTCACATACTCATATACTCACATACTCATCTAGTCATATACTCACATACTCATATACTCACATACTCATCTAGTCATATACTCACATACTCATATACTCACATACTCATATACTCACATACTCATATACTCATATACTCACATACTCATCTACTCATATACTCACATACTCACATACTCATCTAGTCATATACTCACATACTCATATACTCACATACTCATATACTCACATACTCATATACTCATCTAGTCATATACTCACATACTCATCTAGTCATATACTCACATACTCATCTAGTCATATACTCACATACTCACATACTCATATACTCACATACTCATATACTCATATACTCACATACTCATCTAGTCATATACTCACATACTCATATACTCACATACTCATATACTCATATACTCACATACTCATATACTCACATACTCATCTAGTCATATACTCACATACTCACATACTCACATACTCACATACTCATCTAGTCATATACTCACATACTCATATACTCACATACTCATATACTCATATACTCATCTAGTCATATACTCACATACTCACATACTCATCTAGTCATATACTCACATACTCACATACTCATATACTCACATACTCACATACTCATCTAGTCATATACTCACATACTCATCTAGTCATATACTCACATACTCTTCTAGTCATATACTCACATACTCATATACTCACATACTCTTCTAGTCATATACTCACATACTCATATACTCACATACTCATATACTCACATACTCATCTAGTCATATACTCACATACTCATATACTCACATACTCATATACTCACATACTCATATACTCACATACTCATATACTCACATACTCATATACTCACATACTCATATACTCATATACTCACATACTCATCTACTCACATACTCATCTAGTCATATACTCACATACTCATATACTCACATACTCATATACTCACATACTCATCTAGTCATATACTCACATACTCATCTAGTCATATACTCACATACTCATATACTCACATACTCATCTAGTCATATACTCACATACTCATCTAGTCATATACTCACATACTCATATACTCACATACTCATATACTCACATACTCATCTAGTCATATACTCACATACTCATCTAGTCATATACTCACATACTCACATACTCATATAGTCATATACTCACATACTCATATACTCACATACTCATATACTCATCTAGTCATATACTCACATACTCACATACTCATCTAGTCATATACTCACATACTCACATACTCATATACTCACATACTCATCTAGTCATATACTCACATACTCATATACTCACATAGTCATCTAGTCATATACTCACATACTCACATACTCATCTAGTCATATACTCACATACTCACATTCTCATATACTCACATACTCATCTAGTCATATACTCACATACTCATATACTCACATACTCATCTAGTCATATACTCACATACTCATATACTCACATACTCATCTAGTCATATACTCACATACTCACATACTCATATACTCACATACTCACATACTCATCTACTCACATACTCACATACTCATATACTCACATATTCACATACTCACATACTTATATACTCATATACTCACATACTTATATACTCATATACTAATATACTCACATACTCATATACTCACATACTCACATACTCATATACTCACATACTCATATACTCACATACTCATCTAGTCATATACTCACATACTCATATACTCTCATACTCACATACTCATATACTCACATACTCACATACTCATCTAGTCAAATACTCACATACTCGTATACTCACATACTCATCTAGTCATATACTCACATACTCATATACTCACATACTCATCTAGTCATATACTCACATACTCTTCTAGTCATATACTCACATACTCATACTCACATACTCATCTAGTCATATACTCACATACTCATATACTCACATACTCATCTAGTCATATACTCACATACTCATATACTCTCATACTCACATACTCATATACTCACATACTCACATACTCATCTAGTCAAATACTCACATACTCGTATACTCACATACTCATCTAGTCATATACTCACATACTCACATACTCATATACTCACATACTCATCTAGTCATATACTCACATACTCATATACTCACATACTCATCTAGTCATATACTCACATACTCATATACTCACATACTCATCTAGTCATATACTCACATACTCACATACTCACATACTCACATACTCATCTAGTCATATACTCACATACTCATATACTCACATACTCATCTAGTCATATACTCACATACTCATATACTCTCATACTCACATACTCATCTAGTCATATACTCACATACTCACATACTCATATACTCACATACTCACATACTCATCTAGTCAAATACTCACATATTCGTATACTCACATACTCATCTAGTCATATACTCACATACTCACATACTCATATACTCACATACTCATCTAGTCATATACTCACATACTCATATACTCACATACTCACATACTCATCTAGTCATATACTCACATACTTATATACTCACATACTCACATACTCATCTACTCACATACTCATATACTCACATATTCACATACTCATCTACTCATATACTCATATACTCACATACTCACATACTTATATACTCATATACTCACATACTTATATACTCATATACTCACATACTTATATACTCATATACTAATATACTCACATACTCACATACTCATATACTCACATACTTATATACTCATATACTAATATACTCACATACTCATATACTCACATACTCATCTAGTCATATACTCACATACTCACATACTCATATACTCACATACTCATCTAGTCATATACTCACATACTCATATACTCACATACTCACATACTCATCTAGTCAAATACTCACATACTCGTATACTCACATACTCATCTAGTCATATACTCACATACTCACATACTCATATACTCACATACTCATCTAGTCATATACTCACATACTCATATACTCACATACTCACATACTCATCTACTCACATACTCATATACTCACATATTCACATACTCATCTACTCATATACTCATATACTCACATACTGATATACTCATATACTCACATACTTATATACTCATATACTAATATACTCACATACTCATATACTCACATACTCACATACTCACATACTTATATACTCATATACTAATATACTCACATACTCATATACTCACATACTCATATACTCACATACTCATATACTCACATACTCATCTAGTCATATACTCACATACTCATATACTCACATACTCATCTAGTCATATACTCACATACTCTTCTAGTCATATACTCACATACTCACATACTCATACTCACATACTCATCTAGTCATATACTCACATACTCATATACTCACATACTCATCTAGTCATATACTCACATACTCATATACTCACATACTCACATACTCACATACTCATATACTCACATACTCATCTAGTCAAATACTCAGATACTCATCTAGTCATATACTCACATACTCATATACTCACATACTCATATACTCACATACTCATATACTCACATACTCATCTAGTCATATACTCATATACTCACATACTCATCTACTCATATACTCACATACTCATATACTCACATACTCATATACTGACATACTCATATACTCACATACTCACATACTCATCTAGTCATATACTCACATACTCACATACTCATATACTCACATACTCACATACTCATCTAGTCAAATACTCACATACTCATCTAGTCATATACTCACATACTTATATACTCATATACTCACATACTCACATACTCATCTAGTCATATACTCATATACTCACATACTCATCTACTCATATACTCACATACTCATATACTCACATACTCATATACTCACATACTCATATACTCACATACTTATATACTTATATACTCATATACTCACATACTTATATACTTATATACTCATATACTCACATACTTATATACTCATATACTCATATACTCACATACTCACATACTTATATACTCACATACTCATATACTCATATACTCACATACTCATAGAAATGGATTAGAAATATATGGATAGTATGCTAATGTGTTCTCCTCTTGTCATGGATGTTTTTTCACTCCTTTAAACAAACTTTATTCATTCTGGGTTGACACCTGATTGCTGATTGAACACAGATGAGTGGCAGAACCCAGAGTGTGTATAAAGGTTTAAGAGCTGAGATGTAAGTACGCTGTGATTAAGGGGACCCTGAGCCCCGGGACGCCTCGGCAGGTTTGGCAGGTGTACTGTTTTTGTTTTTAAAATGATGTGTGAATAAAGGATGGAATTAACTGAAGACCCCGGAGTGCTGCAATCTCCATCTTCTGCCTCTGTTTTTGTAGAGACCTCTGAAGTAGTTGAGCCAGATATTGCCATTTTGGATGTGGAGAGAGTTTTTCTTGGGCTTTGTGCCCATGTGGTGCCAGGTCTCCCAGAATGAGCTGTCCTGGAGGGAGTCCTCTAGTTGCTGTATTTTGTGGGAGAGGTCCCTCTGTTTCTTCTCTCTGAGGGTGCCCTTGTATTGCTTGCATAGATTGCTGTAGGCTTCCCTCGTCTCTCTGTTGTTGGGGTCCCTGTGTTTTTGGTTGGAGGCTGCCCTTAGAGAACGGCGTAGAGCCTTGCAGTCGCTGTCAAACCATTTGTGAGACTGTTAGTCGGTCTCTTGGGCTTTGTCTGTTTCAGGCCTGCTAGTTCTGCCGTGGTGTACAGGATGTTACTGAAGTCCTTCACTGCTCGGGTGACACCTTGTTGGTCTGGCTGGTAGGAACTCATATAGAGGTTTGTGAGCACTTCCTTGATTTCGGGTCGGTTAGCCGCATTGGTGTATTCGGTGGCCCGGTGACTGGCCCATATAAAGAATGGTGGCAGGTTGTAGAGCCCAATCTGGTGGGGCTGCTGTGTGAGGGGCTTGTCAGTGGATCTCATGTACAGCAGGATCTGATTGTGGTCTGACAGGTGTGTCTCAGGGGTGACTATGAGAGCATCTATGTCTGACCGGTCTGCTGGGTCTGTGATGACATAGTCCACCACGCTGTTGCCCACATGGGAGTTTAGTGTGAAGCGTCCCTGAGTGTCCCCTCTGGTACGCCCGTTCATTATGTACAGTCCCAGACTCCGGCACAGGTTCAGCCGCTGTCTCCCGCTCTTGTTGACGACTATGTCATAGCTATTTCTTCTTCTCTGTGCAGACTCCAGGTGGTGGACCTCGCCTACCGGGATGTGCAGGTTTCCATCAGAGGACAGGTAGTCTATCTCTGTGCCAGTCCTGGCGTTTAGGTCGCCGCAGATCAGCACTCTGCCTTGGGACTGGGACTGGGCGGCTTCCCTTTGTAGAACCTCGTAAGTGTCGGGGTGGTGGTAGGGGGACCCTGGTGGGGGCATATATACTGCACAGAGATAGATGTCCTGCTGGCCGCTGAGGATGGAGCTGCTTATTTTTATCCATATGTGATTAGTTCCACGTTTGGTAGCTTTTACGTGTTCTTTGAGCTCCTCCTTGTACCATATTAGTATGCCTCCTGAGTGGCGGCCATGTTTGGTGGTTTTGTTTTTCTGGGCGGGCACTGAGAGTTCCTTGTAGCCCATGGGTGTTAGGGACTCGTCATCTGCCCGGGTCCATGTCTCTAGGAGGATTTGAATGTCTATGTTTTTTAGTCTGTCTATGAAGTCTGGATCGTTTGGTTTGGATCTATAGGCTGAGGCGTTCAGCCCTTGGATATTCCAGCTACTGATAGTCAGTGGTGTCATCTTTGGTGGGTATACCTTGTAATGAGCTGTCCTGCAGAGGACGGGCTGGGTTCCTGATTGGTGGCCATGTTGTGGATCCCAGTCTGGAGCAGTGTGTTGCACAGGGTGCTGGTTCTTATCTCCTCCATGTCTGTGCTCTGCCTTGTTCTGTATGGCACAAGTGGCTTCCGCCATGGTTTATAGTAGTCCCCATTTCCAGTTTTTTGGGGGAGGCGTTGTTTGAGATATTTTCCAGCCAGGCCACCCCCCCATGGGTCTTTGTCTTGTATGTTGAGGGGGGTATGGTGTTTGGGTGTGTCTCCTGGAAGGTGACTTCTCCACAGGTTCTTGTCTAGTATGGTGTATAGGCCCAGGGTCTCTGTTGAGCTTTATGTCTTTGAGTTCTTTGGCCAGGAGGCTGACTCCCTGTTTGTTGAGGTGTTTGTTATCATATAGGTGTATATACCTCTTCTGTGTATATAGGTGCGTATACCTCTTCTGTGTATATAGCTGCGTATACCTCTTCTGTGTATATAGCTGCGTATACCTCTTGTGTGTGTGTGTATATAGCTGCGTATACCTCTTCTGTGTATATAGCTGCGTATACCTCGTGTGTGTGTGTGTATATAGCTGCGTATACCTCTTCTGTGTGTATATAGCTGCGTATACCTCTTCTGTGTATATAGGTGTATATACCTCTTCTGTGTATATAGCTGCGTATACCTCTTCTGTGTATATAGCTGCGTATACCTCTTCTGTGTATATAGCTGCGTATACCTCTTGTGTGTGTATATAGCTGCGTATACCTCTTCTGTGTATATAGGTGTATATACCTCTTCTGTGTACATAGCTGCGTATACCTCTTCTGTGTGTATATAGCTGCGTATACCTCTTCTGTGTATATAGGTGTATATACCTCTTCTGTGTATATAGCTGCGTATACCTCTTCTGTGTATATAGGTGCATATACCTCTTCTGTGTATATAGCTGCGTATACCTCTTGTGTGTATATAGGTGCGTATACCTCTTCTGTGTATATAGCTGCGTATACCTCGTGTGTGTGTGTGTGTGTGTATATAGCTGCGTATACCTCTTGTGTGTGTGTATATAGCTGCGTATACCTCTTCTGTGTATATAGCTGCGTATACCTCTTATGTGTATATAGCTGCGTATACCTCTTATGTGTATATAGCTGCGTATACCTCTTCTGTGTATATAGGTGCGTATACCTCGTCTGTGTATATAGGTGCGTATACCTCGTCTGTGTATATAGGTGCGTATACCTCTTCTGTGTATATAGGTGCGTATACCTCTTGTGTGTGTATATAGGTGCGTATACCTCTTCTGTGTATATAGCTGCGTATACCTCTTGTGTGTATATAGGTGCGTATACCTCTTCTGTGTATATAGCTGCGTATACCTCTTCTGTGTATATAGCTGCGTATACCTCTTCTGTGTATATAGCTGCGTATACCTCTTCTGTGTATATAGGTGCGTATACCTCTTCTGTGTATATAGCTGCGTATACCTCTTCTGTGTATATAGCTGCGTATACCGTGTGTGTGTATATAGGTGCGTATACCTCGTGTGTGTGTGTGTGTGTGTGTATATAGCTGCGTATACCTCTTCTGTGTATATAGCTGCGTATACCTCTTGTGTGTGTGTGTATATAGCTGCGTATACCTCTTCTGTGTATATAGCTGCGTATACCTCGTGTGTGTGTGTGTGTGTGTGTGTGTGTGTGTATATAGGTGCGTATACCTCTTGTGTGTGTATATAGCTGCGTATACCTCTTCTGTGTATATAGCTGCGTATACCTCTTGTGTGTATATAGGTGCATATACCTCTTGTGTGTATATAGGTGCGTATACCTCGTGTGTGTGTGTGTGTATATAGGTGCGTCTACCTCTTCACTGTATATAGGTGCGTATACCTCTTCTGTGTATATAGCTGCGTATACCTCTTCTGTGTATATAGGTGCGTATACCTCTTCTGTGTATATAGGTGCGTATACCTCTTCTGTGTGTATATAGGTGCGTATACCTCTTCTGTGTGTATATAGGTGCGTATACCTCTTCTGTGTATATAGGTGCGTATACCTCTTCTGTGTATATAGCTGCGTATACCTCGTGTGTGTATATAGCTGCGTATACCTCGTGTGTGTATATAGGTGCGTATACCTCTTGTGTGTGTATATAGGTGTGTATACCTCTTGTGTGTGTGTATATAGGTGCGTATACCTCTTGTGTGTGTATATAGGTGCGTATACCTCTTGTGTGTGTGTGTATATAGGTGCGTATACCTCTTGTGTGTATATAGGTGCGTATACCTCTTGTGTGTATATAGCTGCGTATACCTCTTGTGTGTGTATATAGGTGCGTATACCTCGTGTGTGTGTGTGTGTGTGTATATAGGTGCGTATACCTCTTCTGTGTATATAGGTGCGTATACCTCTTCTGTGTATATAGCTGCGTATACCTCTTGTGTGTGTATATAGGTGCGTATACCTCGTGTGTGTGTGTGTGTGTGTGTGTGTATATAGGTGCGTATACCTCTTCTGTGTATATAGGTGCGTATACCTCTTCTGTGTGTATATAGGTGCGTATACCTCTTGTGTGTGTGTGTGTGTATATAGGTGCGTATACCTCTTGTGTGTGTGTGTATATAGGTGCGTATACCTCTTGTGTGTGTGTGTGTATATAGGTGCGTATACCTCTTCTGTGTATATAGCTGCGTATACCTCTTCTGTGTATATAGCTGCGTATATCTCGTGTGTGTGTGTGTGTGTATATAGGTGCATATACCTCGTGTGTGTGTGTATATAGCTGCGTATACCTCTTCTGTGTGTATATAGCTGCGTATACCTCTTCTGTGTATATAGCTGCGTATACCTCTTCTGTGTATATAGCTGCGTATACCTCTTGTGTGTGTATATAGCTGCGTATACCTCTTCTGTGTATATAGGTGCGTATACCTCTTCTGTGTATATAGCTGCGTATACCTCTTCTGTGTATATAGGTGTATATACCTCTTCTGTGTATATAGCTGCGTATACCTCTTGTGTGTGTATATAGCTGCGTATACCTCTTCTGTGTATATAGGTGTATATACCTCTTCTGTGTATATAGCTGCGTATACCTCTTGTGTGTGTATATAGCTGCGTATACCTCTTCTGTGTATATAGGTGTATATACCTCTTCTGTGTATATAGCTGCGTATACCTCTTCTGTGTATATAGGTGCATATACCTCTTCTGTGTATATAGCTGCGTATACCTCTTGTGTGTGTATATAGGTGCGTATACCTCGTGTGTGTGTGTGTGTGTATATAGGTGCGTATACCTCTTCTGTGTGTATATAGGTGCGTATACCTCTTGTGTGTGTGTGTATATAGGTGTGTATACCTCTTCTGTGTATATAGCTGCGTATACCTCTTCTGTGTATATAGCTGCGTATATCTCGTGTGTGTGTGTGTGTATATAGGTGCGTATACCTCTTGTGTGTGTGTGTGTATATAGCTGCGTATACCTCTTCTGTGTATATAGGTGCGTATACCTCTTCTGTGTATATAGCTGCGTATATCTCGTGTGTGTGTGTGTGTATATAGGTGCGTATACCTCTTGTGTGTGTATATAGGTGCGTATACCTCTTGTGTGTGTGTGTATATAGCTGCGTATACCTCTTCTGTGTATATAGGTGCGTATACCTCTTCTGTGTATATAGCTGCGTATACCTCTTCTGTGTATATAGGTGCGTATACCTCGTCTGTGTATATAGGTGCGTATACCTCGTGTGTGTATATAGGTGCGTATACCTCTTCTGTGTATATAGGTGCGTATACCTCTTGTGTGTGTATATAGGTGCGTATACCTCTTCTGTGTATATAGCTGCGTATACCTCTTGTGTGTATATAGGTGCGTATACCTCTTCTGTGTATATAGCTGCGTATACCTCTTCTGTGTATATAGCTGCGTATACCTCTTCTGTGTATATAGCTGCGTATACCGTGTGTGTGTATATAGGTGCGTATACCTCGTGTGTGTGTGTGTGTGTGTGTGTGTATATAGGTGCGTATACCTCTTGTGTGTGTATATAGCTGCGTATACCTCTTCTGTGTATATAGCTGCGTATACCTCTTGTGTGTATATAGGTGCGTATACCTCTTCTGTGTATATAGCTGCGTATACCTCTTCTGTGTATATAGGTGCATATACCTCTTCTGTGTATATAGCTGCGTATACCTCGTGTGTGTGTGTGTATATAGGTGCGTATACCTCTTCTGTGTATATAGCTGCGTATACCTCTTCTGTGTATATAGCTGCGTATACCGTGTGTGTGTATATAGGTGCGTATACCTCGTGTGTGTGTGTGTGTGTGTGTGTATATAGGTGCGTATACCTCTTGTGTGTGTATATAGCTGCGTATACCTCTTCTGTGTATATAGCTGCGTATACCTCTTGTGTGTGTGTGTGTATATAGCTGCGTATACCTCTTCTGTGTATATAGCTGCGTATACCTCGTGTGTGTGTGTGTGTGTGTGTGTGTATATAGGTGCGTATACCTCTTGTGTGTGTATATAGCTGCGTATACCTCTTCTGTGTATATAGCTGCGTATACCTCTTGTGTGTATATAGGTGCGTATACCTCGTGTGTGTGTGTGTATATAGGTGCGTCTACCTCTTCACTGTATATAGGTGCGTATACCTCTTCTGTGTATATAGCTGCGTATACCTCTTCTGTGTATATAGGTGCGTATACCTCTCTGTGTATATAGGTGCGTATACCTCTTCTGTGTATATAGCTGCGTATACCTCTTCTGTGTATATAGCTGCGTATACCTCGTGTGTGTATATAGGTGCGTATACCTCTTGTGTGTGTATATAGGTGCGTATACCTCTTGTGTGTGTGTGTGTATATAGGTGCGTATACCTCTTGTGTGTGTATATAGCTGCGTATACCTCTTCTGTGTATATAGGTGCGTATACCTCTTGTGTGTGTATATAGGTGCGTATACCTCTTGTGTGTGTATATAGGTGCGTATACCTCTTGTGTGTGTATATAGGTGCGTATACCTCTTCTGTGTATATAGCTGCGTATACCTCTTGTGTGTGTGTATATAGGTGCGTATACCTCGTGTGTGTGTGTGTGTGTGTGTGTGTGTGTGTGTGTGTGTGTGTGTGTGTGTGTGTATATAGGTGCGTATACCTCGTGTGTGTGTGTGTGTATATAGCTGCGTATACCTCTTGTGTGTGTATATAGGTGCGTATACCTCTTCTGTGTATATAGCTGCGTATACCTCTTCTGTGTATATAGCTGCGTATACCTCGTGTGTGTATATAGCTGCGTATACCTCTTGTGTGTGTATATAGGTGCGTATACCTCTTGTGTGTATATAGGTGCGTATACCTCTTCTGTGTATATAGGTGCGTATACCTCTTCTGTGTATATAGCTGCGTATACCTCTTGTGTGTGTATATAGGTGCGTATACCTCTTGTGTGTGTATATAGCTGCCTATACCTCTTCTGTGTATATAGGTGTATATACCTCTTCTGTGTATATAGGTGCGTATACCTCTTCTGTGTATATAGCTGCGTATACCTCTTCTGTGTATATAGGTGCGTATACCTCTTCTGTGTATATAGCTGCGTATACCTCTTCTGTGTATATAGCTGCGTATACCTCTTCTGTATATACAGGTGCGTATACCTCTTCTGTGTATATAGGTGTATATACCTCTTCTGTGTATATAGGTGCGTATACCTCTTCTGTGTATATAGCTGCGTATACCTCGTGTGTGTGTATATAGCTGCGTATACCTCTTCTGTATATACAGGTGCGTATACCTCTTCTGTGTATATAGGTGTATATACCTCTTCTGTGTATATAGGTGCGTATACCTCTTCTGTGTATATAGGTGTGTATACCTCTTCTGTGTATATAGGTGCGTATACCTCTTGTGTGTGTATATAGGTGTGTATACCTCTTCTGTGTATATAGGTGTGTATACCTCTTCTGTGTATATAGGTGCGTATACCTCTTGTGTGTGTATATAGCTGCGTATACCTCTTCTGTGTGTATATAGGTGCGTACACCTCTTCTGTGTGTATATAGCTGCGTATACCTCTTCTGTGTATATAGCTGCGTATACCTCGTGTGTGTGTGTGTATATAGGTGCGTATACCTCTTGTGTGTGTATATAGGTGCGTATACCTCTTGTGTGTGTATATAGGTGCGTATACCTCTTCTGTGTATATAGCTGCGTATACCTCTTGTGTGTGTATATAGGTGCGAATACCTCGTGTGTGTGTGTGTGTATATAGGTGCGTATACCTCTTGTGTGTGTGTGTGTGTGTGTGTGTGTATATAGGTGCGTATACCTCGTGTGTGTGTGTGTGTATATAGGTGCGTATACCTCTTGTGTGTGTGTGTGTGTATATAGGTGCGTATACCTCTTGTGTGTGTATATAGCTGCGTATACCTCTTGTGTGTGTATATAGGTGCGTATACCTCTTCTGTGTATATAGCTGCGTATACCTCGTGTGTGTGTGTGTGTGTGTATATATAGCTGCGTATACCTCTTCTGTGTATATAGCTGCGTATACCTCTTGTGTGTGTATATAGGTGCGTATACCTCTTGTGTGTGTATATAGGTGCGTATACCTCTTCTGTGTATATAGCTGCGTATACCTCTTCTGTGTATATAGGTGCGTATACCTCTTCTGTGTATATAGGTGCGTATACCTCTTGTGTGTATATAGCTGCGTATACCTCTTCTGTATATACAGGTGCGTATACCTCTTGTGTGTATATAGCTGCGTATACCTCTTCTGTGTATATAGGTGTATATACCTCTTTGTATATAGGTGCGTATACCTCTTCTGTGTATATAGCTGCGTATACCTCGTGTGTGTGTGTATATAGCTGCGTATACCTCTTCTGTATATACAGGTGCGTATACCTCTTCTGTGTATATAGGTGTGTATACCTCTTCTGTGTATATAGCTGCGTATACCTCTTCTGTGTATATAGCTGCGTATACCTCTTCTGTGTGTATATAGCTGCGTATACCTCTTCTGTGTATATAGCTGCGTATACCTCTTGTGTGTGTATATAGCTGCGTATACCTCTTGTGTGTATATAGGTGCGTATACCTCTTGTGTGTATATAGGTGCGTATACCTCTTGTGTGTATATAGGTGCGTATACCTCTTCTGTGTGTATATAGGTGCGTATACCTCTTCTGTGTGTATATAGGTGCGTATACCTCTTCTGTGTATATAGCTGCGTATACCTCGTGTGTGTATATAGGTGCATATACCTCTTCTGTGTATATAGCTGCGTATACCTCGTGTGTGTATATAGGTGCATATACCTCTTGTGTGTATATAGCTGCGTATACCTCGTGTGTGTATATAGGTGCATATACCTCTTCTGTGTATATAGCTGCGTATACCTCGTGTGTGTGTGTATATAGGTGCGTATACCTCTTGTGTGTGTGTGTGTATATAGCTGCGTATACCGTGTGTGTGTGTGTGTATATAGGTGCGTATACCTCTTGTGTGTGTGTGTGTATATAGCTGCGTATACCTCTTGTGTGTGTATATAGGTGCGTATACCTCTTCTGTGTATATAGCTGCGTATACCTCTTGTGTGTGTATATAGGTGCGTATACCTCGTGTGTGTGTGTGTGTATATAGCTGCGTATACCTCTTGTGTGTGTATATAGGTGCGTATACCTCGTGTGTGTGTGTGTATATAGCTGCGTATACCTCTTGTGTGTGTATATAGGTGCGTATACCTCTTCTGTGTATATAGCTGCGTATACCTCTTGTGTGTGTATATAGGTGCGTATACCTCTTGTGTGTGTATATAGCTGCGTATACCTCTTGTGTGTGTATATAGGTGCGTATACCTCTTCTGTGTATATAGGTGCGTATACCTCTTGTGTGTGTATATAGGTGCGTATACCTCTTCTGTGTGTATATAGGTGCGTATACCTCTTCTGTGTATATAGCTGTGTATACCTCTTGTGTGTGTATATAGGTGCGTATACCTCTTCTGTGTATATAGGTGCGTATACCTCTTCTGTGTATATAGGTGCGTATACCTCTTCTGTGTATATAGGTGTATATACCTCTTCTGTGTATATAGCTGCGTATACCTCGTGTGTGTGTGTGTATATAGGTGCGTATACCTCTTGTGTGTGTATATAGGTGCGTATACCTCTTGTGTGTGTATATAGCTGCGTATACCTCTTCTGTGTATATAGCTGCGTATACCTCTTGTGTGTATATAGCTGCGTATACCTCGTGTGTGTGTGTGTATATAGGTGCGTATACCTCTTGTGTGTGTGTATATAGGTGCGTATACCTCTTGTGTGTGTATATAGCTGCGTATACCTCTTGTGTGTATATAGGTGCGTATACCTCTTCTGTGTATATAGCTGCGTATACCTCTTCTGTGTATATAGCTGCGTATACCTCGTGTGTGTGTATATAGGTGCGTATACCTCTTGTGTGTGTATATAGCTGCGTATACCTCTTCTGTGTATATAGGTGCGTATACCTCTTGTGTGTATATAGGTGCGTATACCTCTTGTGTGTGTATATAGGTGCGTATACCTCTTGTGTGTGTATATAGCTGCGTATACCTCTTGTGTGTATATAGGTGCGTATACCTCTTCTGTGTATATAGCTGCGTATACCTCTTCTGTGTATATAGCTGCGTATACCTCTTCTGTGTATATAGCTGCGTATACCTCTTCTGTGTATATAGCTGCGTATACCTCGTGTGTGTGTGTGTATATAGGTGTGTATACCTCTTGTGTGTGTGTGTGTGTGTATATAGGTGCGTATACCTCTTCTGTGTATATAGCTGCGTATACCTCTTCTGTGTATATAGCTGCGTATACCTCTTGTGTGTGTATATAGCTGCGTATACCTCTTCTGTATATATAGGTGCGTATACCTCTTGTGTGTGTATATAGCTGCGTATACCTCTTCTGTATATATAGGTGCGTATACCTCTTGTGTGTGTATATAGCTGCGTATACCTCTTCTGTGTATATAGGTGTATATACCTCTTCTGTGTATATAGCTGCGTATACCTCTTCTGTGTATATAGCTGCGTATACCTCTTGTGTGTGTGTATATAGCTGCGTATACCTCTTCTGTGTATATAGGTGCGTATACCTCTTATGTGTGTGTGTGTGTGTGTGTGTGTGTGTGTATATAGGTGCGTATACCTCTTCTGTGTATATAGGTGCGTATACCTCTTATGTGTATATAGCTGCGTATACCTCTTGTGTGTATATATAGGTGCGTATACCTCTTCTGTGTGTATATAGGTGCGTATACCTCTTCTGTGTATATAGCTGCGTATACCTCTTGTGTGTGTGTGTGTGTGTGTGTATATAGGTGCGTATACCTCTTGTGTGTGTATATAGGTGCGTATACCTCTTCTGTGTATATAGGTGCGTATACCTCGTGTGTGTGTGTGTATATAGCTGCCTATACCTCTTCTGTGTATATAGCTGCGTATACCTCTTCTGTATATACAGGTGCGTATACCTCTTCTGTGTATATAGGTGTATATACCTCTTCTGTGTATATAGGTGTGTATACCTCTTGTGTGTGTATATAGCTGCGTATACCTCTTCTGTATATACAGGTGCGTATACCTCTTCTGTGTATATAGGTGTATATACCTCTTCTGTGTATATAGGTGCGTATACCTCTTCTGTGTATATAGCTGCGTATACCTCTTGTGTGTGTATATAGGTGCGTATACCTCTTGTGTGTATATAGGTGTATATACCTCTTCTGTATATACAGGTGCGTATACCTCTTCTGTGTATATAGGTGTGTATACCTCTTCTGTGTATATAGGTGCGTATACCTCTTCTGTGTATATAGCTGCGTATACCTCTTGTGTGTGTGTGTGTGTGTATATAGGTGCGTATACCCTTCTGTATATATAGGTGCGTATACCTCTTCTGTGTATATAGGTGTATATACCTCTTCTGTGTATATAGCTGCGTATACCTCGTGTGTGTGTATAGGTGCGTATACCTCTTATGTGTATATAGCTGCGTATACCTCTTCTGTATATACAGGTGCGTATACCTCTTCTGTGTATATAGGTGTATATACCTCTTATGTGTATATAGCTGCGTATACCTCGTGTGTGTGTGTGTGTGTATATAGCTGCGTATACCTCTTGTGTGTGTGTGTGTATATAGCTGCGTATACCTCTTGTGTGTGTATATAGGTGCGTATACCTCTTGTGTGTGTGTGTGTGTATATAGGTGCGTATACCTCTTCTGTGTATATAGGTGCGTATACCTCTTGTGTGTGTGTATATAGCTGCGTATACCTCTTCTGTGTATATAGCTGCGTATACCTCTTCTGTGTGTATATAGCTGCGTATACCTCTTCTGTGTATATAGCTGCGTATACCTCTTGTGTGTGTATATAGGTGCGTATACCTCTTGTGTGTGTATATAGCTGCGTATACCTCTTCTGTGTATATAGCTGCGTATACCTCTTCTGTGTATATAGCTGCGTATACCTCGTGTGTGTGTATATAGGTGCGTATACCTCTTGTGTGTGTATATAGCTGCGTATACCTCTTCTGTGTATATAGGTGCGTATACCTCTTGTGTGTATATAGGTGCGTATACCTCTTGTGTGTGTATATAGGTGCGTATACCTCTTCTGTGTGTATATAGCTGCGTATACCTCTTCTGTGTATATAGCTGCGTATACCTCTTGTGTGTGTGTGTGTGTGTATATAGGTGCGTATACCTCTTGTGTGTGTATATAGGTGCGTATACCTCTTCTGTGTATATAGCTGCGTATACCTCGTGTGTGTGTGTGTATATAGCTGCGTATACCTCTTGTGTGTGTATATAGCTGCGTATACCTCTTCTGTGTATATAGGTGCGTATACCTCTTGTGTGTGTATATAGGTGCGTATACCTCTTGTGTGTGTGTATATAGGTGCGTATACCTCTTCTGTGTATATAGGTGCGTATACCTCTTGTGTGTGTATATAGGTGCGTATACCTCTTCTGTGTGTATATAGGTGCGTATACCTCTTCTGTGTATATAGCTGCGTATACCTCGTGTGTGTGTGTGTATATAGCTGCGTATACCTCTTGTGTGTGTATATAGGTGCGTATACCTCTTCTGTGTATATAGCTGCGTATACCTCTTCTGTGTATATAGGTGCGTATACCTCTTCTGTGTATATAGCTGCGTATACCTCTTGTGTGTGTATATAGGTGCGTATACCTCTTGTGTGTATATAGGTGCGTATACCTCTTGTGTGTGTATATAGCTGCGTATACCTCTTGTGTGTATATAGCTGCGTATACCTCTTGTGTGTATATAGCTGCGTATACCTCTTGTGTGTGTATATAGCTGCGTATACCTCTTCTGTGTATATAGGTGCGTATACCTCTTCTGTGTATATAGCTGCGTATACCTCTTCTGTGTATATAGGTGCGTATACCTCTTCTGTGTATATAGCTGCGTATACCTCTTGTGTGTGTATATAGGTGCGTATACCTCTTGTGTGTATATAGGTGCGTATACCTCTTGTGTGTGTATATAGGTGCGTATACCTCTTGTGTGTATATAGCTGCGTATACCTCTTGTGTGTGTATATAGCTGCGTATACCTCTTGTGTGTGTGTATATAGGTGCGTATACCTCTTCTGTGTATATAGGTGCGTATACCTCTTCTGTGTGTATAGCTGCGTATACCTCTTGTGTTACCTTGTATAGCACCTGTGCTGTTGTAGCGCCTCCTTCAGGTGCTGTATGAAGCTGCTGCAGTGTTATTACAGCACTGTGTGTATGAGGCCGTACTGCAGTCTGCCGGGTCACTGCCTCTCTCCCCCTCCCCCGCTGGCGATTTATCAGCAAGTCCCGTCCAAACATCCTAAATATGGAGGGGGGGGGGGGGGGGAGCGCGGAGGGGGGGGAGCGCGGAAGGGGGGGGGGGAGCGCGGAAGGGGGGGGGGGAGCGCGGAAGGGGGGGGGAGCGCGGAAGGGGGGGGAGAGCGCGGAGGGGGGGGGAGCGCGGAAGGGGGGGGGGGAGCGCGGAAGGGGGGGGGAGAGCGCGGAGGGAGGGGAGAGCGCGGAGGGGGGGGAGAGCGCGGAGGGGGGGGGGGGGGGCGCGGAGGAGCCACAGGGTGTCCCAGGTAATTGTGACCCGCAGGGGCCGCCCAATACTGACTGGTCACACAGACAGAAGAACCCCAACATCTCATTCACCCCAACTCCCAACTGGAGAAGCATGGGAGTATGGGACGGGGGGAGGGGCTCCAAATCACACCGTACACTGTATACTGGTACTGATGATGTCATCACACTCTTCTCTCCAGGCTAGAGGAGCTGTACACTGTATACTGGTACTGATGATGTCATCACACTCTTCTCTCCAGGCTAGAGGAGCTGTACACTGTATACTGGTACTGATGATGTCATCACACTCTTCTCTCCAGTCTAGAGGAGCTGTACACTGTATACTGGTACTGATGATGTCATCACACTCTTCTCTCCAGGCTAGAGGAGCTGTACACTGTATACTGGTACTGATGATGTCATCACACTCTTCTCTCCAGGCTAGAGGAGCTGTACACTGTATACTGGTACTGATGATGTCATCACACTCTTCTCTCCAGTCTAGAGGAGCTGTACACTGTATACTGGTACTGATGATGTCATCACACTCTTCTCTCCAGTCTAGAGGAGCTGTACACTGTATACTGGTACTGATGATGTCATCACACTCTTCTCTCCAGGCTAGAGGAGCTGTACACTGTATACTGGTACTGATGATGTCATCACACTCTTCTCTCCAGGCTAGAGGAGCTGTACACTGTATACTGGTACTGATGATGTCATCACACTCTTCTCTCCAGGCTAGAGGAGCTGTACACTGTATACTGGTACTGATGATGTCATCACACTCTTCTCTCCAACCTAGAGGAGCTGTACGCTGTATACTGGTGCTGATGATGTCATCACACTCTTCTCTCCAGGCTAGAGGAGCTGTATACTGGTACTGATGATGTCATCACACTCTTCTCTCCAGGCAAGAGGAGCTGTATACTGGTACTGATGATGTCATCACGCTCTTCTCTCCAGTCTAGAGGAGCTGTACGCTGTATACTGGTACTGATGATGTCATCACACTCTTCTCTCCAGGCTAGAGGAGCTGTACACTGTATACTTGTACTGATGATGTCATCACACTCTTCTCTCCAGTCTAGAGGAGCTGTACACTGTATACTGGTGATGTCATCACACTCTTCTCTCCAGGCTAGAGGAGCTGTACACTGTATACTGGTACTGATGATGTCATCACACTCTTCTCTCCAGTCTAGAGGAGCTGTACACTGTATACTGGTACTGATGATGTCATCACGCTCTTCTCTCCAGGCTAGAGGAGCTGTACACTGTATACTGGTACTGATGATGTCATCACACTCTTCTCTCCAGCCTAGAGGAGCTGTACACTGTATACTGGTACTGATGATGTCATCACGCTCTTCTCTCCAGTCTAGAGGAGCTGTACACTGTATACTGGTACTGATGATGTCATCACACTCTTCTCTCCAGTCTAGAGGAGCTGTACGCTGTATACTGGTACTGATGATGTCATCACACTCTTCTCTCCAGTCTAGAGGAGCTGTACACTGTATACTGGTACTGATGTCATCACACTCTTCTCTCCAGTCTAGAGGAGCTGTACACTGTATACTGGTACTGATGATGTCATCACACTCTTCTCTCCAGCCTAGAGGAGCTGTACACTGTATACTGGTACTGATGATGTCATCACACTCTTCTCTCCAGTCTAGAGGAGCTGTATACTTGTACTGATGATGTCATCACACTCTTCTCTCCAGTCTAGAGGAGCTGTATACTGGTACTGATGATGTCATCACACTCTTCTCTCCAGGCTAGAGGAGCTGTACGCTGTATACTGGTACTGATGATGTCATCACACTCTTCTCTCCAGCCTAGAGGAGCTGTACGCTGTATACTGGTACTGATGATGTCATCACACTCTTCTCTCCAGGCTAGAGGAGCTGTACGCTGTATACTGGTACTGATGATGTCATCACACTCTTCTCTCCAGTCTAGAGGAGCTGTACACTGTATACTGGTACTGATGATGTCATCACACTCTTCTCTCCAGCCTAGAGGAGCTGTACACTGTATACTGGTACTGATGATGTCATCACACTCTTCTCTCCAGTCTAGAGGAGCTGTACACTGTATACTGGTACTGATGATGTCATCACACTCTTCTCTCCAGTCTAGAGGAGCTGTACACTGTATACTGGTACTGATGATGTCATCACACTCTTCTCTCCAGTCTAGAGGAGCTGTACACTGTATACTGGTACTGATGATGTCATCACACTCTTCTCTACAGCCTAGAGGAGCTGTACACTGTATACTGGTACTGATGATGTCATCACACTCTTCTCTCCAGTCTAGAGGAGCTGTACACTGTATACTGGTACTGATGATGTCATCACACTCTTCTCTCCAGCCTAGAGGAGCTGTACACTGTATACTGGTACTGATGATGTCATCACACTCTTCTCTCCAGCCTAGAGGAGCTGTACACTGTATACTGGTACTGATGATGTCATCACACTCTTCTCTCCAGTCTAGAGGATCTGTACACTGTATACTGGTACTGATGATGTCATCACACTCTTCTCTCCAGTCTAGAGGAGCTGTACACTGTATACTGGTACTGATGATGTCATCACGCTCTTCTCTCCAGTCTAGAGGAGCTGTACACTGTATACTGGTACTGATGATGTCATCACACTCTTCTCTCCAGTCTAGAGGAGCTGTACGCTGTATACTGGTACTGATGATGTCATCACACTCTTCTCTCCAGGCTAGAGGAGCTGTACACTGTATACTGGTACTGATGTCATCACACTCTTCTCTCCAGTCTAGAGGAGCTGTACACTGTATACTGGTACTGATGATGTCATCACACTCTTCTCTCCAGTCTAGAGGAGCTGTATACTTGTACTGATGATGTCATCACACTCTTCTCTCCAGTCTAGAGGAGCTGTACACTGTATACTTGTACTGATGATGTCATCACACTCTTCTCTCCAGTCTAGAGGAGCTGTATACTGGTACTGATGATGTCATCACACTCTTCTCTCCAGTCTAGAGGAGCTGTACACTGTATACTTGTACTGATGATGTCATCACACTCTTCTCTCCAGTCTAGAGGAGCTGTATACTGGTACTGATGATGTCATCACACTCTTCTCTCCAGTCTAGAGGAGCTGTACACTGTATACTTGTACTGATGATGTCATCACACTCTTCTCTCCAGGCTAGAGGAGCTGTATACTGGTACTGATGATGTCATCACACTCTTCTCTCCAGTCTAGAGGAGCTGTATACTGGTACTGATGATGTCATCACACTCTTCTCTCCAGTCTAGAGGAGCTGTATACTGGTACTGATGATGTCATCACACTCTTCTCTCCAGCCTAGAGGAGCTGTACACTGTATACTGGTACTGATGATGTCATCACACTCTTCTCTCCAGTCTAGAGGAGCTGTACGCTGTATACTGGTACTGATGATGTCATCACACTCTTCTCTCCAGCCTAGAGGAGCTGTACACTGTATACTGGTACTGATGATGTCATCACACTCTTCTCTCCAGTCTAGAGGAGCTGTATACTTGTACTGATGATGTCATCACACTCTTCTCTCCAGTCTAGAGGAGCTGTATACTGGTACTGATGATGTCATCACACTCTTCTCTCCAGTCTAGAGGAGCTGTACACTGTATACTTGTACTGATGATGTCATCACGCTCTTCTCTCCAGGCTAGAGGAGCTGTACACTGTATACTGGTGCTGATGATGTCATCACACTCTTCTCTCCAGGCTAGAGGAGCTGTGTACTGGTACTGATGATGTCATCACACTCTTCTCTCCAGTCTAGAGGAGCTGTACACTGTATACTGGTACTGATGATGTCATCACACTCTTCTCTCCAGTCTAGAGGAGCTGTACACTGTATACTGGTACTGATGATGTCATCACACTCTTCTCTCCAGTCTAGAGGAGCTGTATACTGGTACTGATGATGTCATCACACTCTTCTCTCCAGCCTAGAGGAGCTGTACGCTGTATACTGGTGCTGATGATGTCATCACACTCTTCTCTCCAGGCTAGAGGAGCTGTACACTGTATACTGGTGCTGATGATGTCATCACACTCTTCTCTCCAGGCTAGAGGAGCTGTACGCTGTATACTGGCACTGATGATGTCATCACACTCTTCTCTCCAGTCTAGAGGAGCTGTACACTGTATACTGGCACTGATGATGTCATCACACTCTTCTCTCCAGGCTAGAGGAGCTGTACACTGTATACTGGTACTGATGATGTCATCACACTCTTCTCTCCAGCCTAGAGGAGCTGTACACTGTATACTGGTACTGATGATGTCATCACACTCTTCTCTCCAGGCTAGAGGAGCTGTATACTGGTACTGATGATGTCATCACACTCTTCTCTCCAGTCTAGAGGAGCTGTACACTGTATACTGGTACTGATGATGTCATCACACTCTTCTCTCCAGCCTAGAGGAGCTGTACGCTGTATACTGGTACTGATGATGTCATCACACTCTTCTCTCCAGTCTAGAGGAGCTGTATACTGGTACTGATGATGTCATCACACTCTTCTCTCCAGCCTAGAGGAGCTGTACGCTGTATACTGGTGCTGATGATGTCATCACACTCTTCTCTCCAGGCTAGAGGAGCTGTACGCTGTATACTGGTACTGATGATGTCATCACACTCTTCTCTCCAGCCTAGAGGAGCTGTACGCTGTATACTGGTACTGATGATGTCATCACACTCTTCTCTCCAGTCTAGAGGAGCTGTACACTGTATACTGGTACTGATGATGTCATCACACTCTTCTCTCCAGTCTAGAGGAGCTGTACGCTGTATACTTGTACTGATGATGTCATCACGCTCTTCTCTCCAGGCTAGAGGAGCTGTATACTGGTACTGATGATGTCATCACACTCTTCTCTCCAGGCTAGAGGAGCTGTACACTGTATACTGGTACTGATGATATCATCACACTCTTCTCTCCAGTCTAGAGGAGCTGTATACTGGTACTGGTGATGTCATCACACTCTTCTCTCCAGCCTAGAGGAGCTGTATACTGGTACTGATGATGTCATCACACTCTTCTCTCCAGTCTAGAGGAGCTGTACACTGTATACTGGTACTGATGATGTCATCACACTCTTCTCTCCAGCCTAGAGGAGCTGTACACTGTATACTGGTACTGATGATGTCATCACACTCTTCTCTCCAGTCTAGAGGAGCTGTACACTGTATACTGGTACTGATGATGTCATCACACTCTTCTCTCCAGTCTAGAGGAGCTGTACACTGTATACTGGTGCTGATGATGTCATCACACTCTTCTCTCCAGGCTAGAGGAGCTGTACGCTGTATACTGGCACTGATGATGTCATCACACTCTTCTCTCCAGGCTAGAGGAGCTGTACACTGTATACTGGTACTGATGATGTCATCACACTCTTCTCTCCAGTCTAGAGGAGCTGTACACTGTATACTGGCACTGATGATGTCATCACACTCTTCTCTCCAGTCTAGAGGAGCTGTACACTGTATACTGGTACTGATGATGTCATCACACTCTTCTCTCCAGGCTAGAGGAGCTGTACACTGTATACTGGTGCTGATGATGTCATCACACTCTTCTCTCCAGGCTAGAGGAGCTGTACGCTGTATACTGGCACTGATGATGTCATCACACTCTTCTCTCCAGTCTAGAGGAGCTGTATACTGGTACTGATGATGTCATCACACTCTTCTCTCCAGGCTAGAGGAGCTGTACACTGTATACTGGTACTGATGATGTCATCACACTCTTCTCTCCAGCCTAGAGGAGCTGTACACTGTATACTGGTACTGATGATGTCATCACACTCTTCTCTCCAGGCTAGAGGAGCTGTACACTGTATACTGGTACTGATGATGTCATCACACTCTTCTCTCCAGCCTAGAGGAGCTGTACGCTGTATACTGGTACTGATGATGTCATCACACTCTTCTCTCCAGGCTAGAGGAGCTGTATACTGGTACTGATGATGTCATCACACTCTTCTCTCCAGCCTAGAGGAGCTGTACACTGTATACTGGTACTGATGATGTCATCACACTCTTCTCTCCAGGCTAGAGGAGCTGTACACTGTATACTGGTACTGATGTCATCACACTCTTCTCTCCAGGCTAGAGGAGCTGTATACTGGTACTGATGATGTCACCAGACTCTTCTCTCCAGTCTAGAGGAGCTGTACACTGTATACTGGTACTGATGATGTCACCAGACTCTTCTCTCCAGTCTAGAGGAGCTGTACACTGTATACTGGTACTGATGATGTCATCACACTCTTCTCTCCAGGCTAGAGGAGCTGTATACTGGTACTGATGATGTCACCAGACTCTTCTCTCCAGTCTAGAGGAGCTGTACGCTGTATACTGGTACTGATGATGTCATCACACTCTTCTCTCCAGCCTAGAGGAGCTGTACGCTGTATACTGGTACTGATGATGTCATCACACTCTTCTCTCCAGCCTAGAGGAGCTGTACACTGTATACTGGTACTGATGATGTCATCACACTCTTCTCTCCAGCCTAGAGGAGCTGTACACTGTATACTGGTGCTGATGATGTCATCACACTCTTCTCTCCAGGCTAGAGGAGCTGTACACTGTATACTGGTACTGATGATGTCATCACACTCTTCTCTCCAGCCTAGAGGAGCTGTACACTGTATACTGGTACTGATGATGTCATCACACTCTTCTCTCCAGCCTAGAGGAGCTGTATACTGGTACTGATGATGTCATCACACTCTTCTCTCCAGTCTAGAGGAGCTGTACGCTGTATACTGGTACTGATGATGTCATCACACTCTTCTCTCCAGTCTAGAGGAGCTGTACGCTGTATACTGGTACTGATGATGTCATCACACTCTTCTCTCCAGTCTAGAGGAGCTGTACACTGTATACTGGTACTGATGATGTCATCACACTCTTCTCTCCAGTCTAGAGGAGCTGTACACTGTATACTGGTACTGATGATGTCATCACACTCTTCTCTCCAGTCTAGAGGAGCTGTACACTGTATACTGGTACTGATGATATCATCACACTCTTCTCTCCAGGCTAGAGGAGCTGTACACTGTATACTGGTACTGATGATGTCATCACACTCTTCTCTCCAGGCTAGAGGAGCTGTATACTGGTACTGATGATGTCATCACACTCTTCTCTCCAGCCTAGAGGAGCTGTACACTGTATACTGGTACTGATGATGTCATCACACTCTTCTCTCCAGGCTAGAGGAGCTGTACACTGTATACTGGTACTGATGATGTCATCACACTCTTCTCTCCAGGCTAGAGGAGCTGTACGCTGTATACTGGTACTGATGATGTCATCACACTCTTCTCTCCAGGCTAGAGGAGCTGTATACTGGTACTGATGATGTCATCACACTCTTCTCTCCAGCCTAGAGGAGCTGTACACTGTATACTGGTACTGATGATGTCATCACACTCTTCTCTCCAGGCTAGAGGAGCTGTACACTGTATACTGGTACTGATGATGTCATCACACTCTTCTCTCCAGGCTAGAGGAGCTGTACGCTGTATACTGGTACTGATGATATCATCACACTCTTCTCTCCAGGCTAGAGGAGCTGTACACTGTATACTGGTACTGATGATGTCATCACACTCTTCTCTCCAGTCTAGAGGAGCTGTATACTGGTACTGATGATGTCATCACACTCTTCTCTCCAGTCTAGAGGAGCTGTACACTGTATACTGGTACTGATGATGTCATCACACTCTTCTCTCCAGGCTAGAGGAGCTGTACACTGTATACTGGTACTGATGATGTCATCACACTCTTCTCTCCAGTCTAGAGGAGCTGTACACTGTATACTGGTACTGATGATGTCATCACACTCTTCTCTCCAGTCTAGAGGAGCTGTACGCTGTATACTGGTACTGATGATGTCATCACACTCTTCTCTCCAGCCTAGAGGAGCTGTACGCTGTATACTGGTACTGATGATATCATCACACTCTTCTCTCCAGTCTAGAGGAGCTGTACACTGTATACTGGTACTGATGATGTCATCACACTCTTCTCTCCAGTCTAGAGGAGCTGTACGCTGTATACTTGTACTGATGATGTCATCACGCTCTTCTCTCCAGGCTAGAGGAGCTGTATACTGGTACTGATGATGTCATCACACTCTTCTCTCCAGGCTAGAGGAGCTGTACACTGTATACTGGTACTGATGATATCATCACACTCTTCTCTCCAGTCTAGAGGAGCTGTATACTGGTACTGGTGATGTCATCACACTCTTCTCTCCAGCCTAGAGGAGCTGTATACTGGTACTGATGATGTCATCACACTCTTCTCTCCAGGCTAGAGGAGCTGTACACTGTATACTGGTGCTGATGATGTCATCACACTCTTCTCTCCAGGCTAGAGGAGCTGTACGCTGTATACTGGCACTGATGATGTCATCACACTCTTCTCTCCAGGCTAGAGGAGCTGTACACTGTATACTGGTACTGATGATGTCATCACACTCTTCTCTCCAGGCTAGAGGAGCTGTACACTGTATACTGGTACTGATGATGTCATCACACTCTTCTCTCCAGTCTAGAGGAGCTGTACACTGTATACTGGTACTGATGATGTCATCACACTCTTCTCTCCAGGCTAGAGGAGCTGTACACTGTATACTGGTGCTGATGATGTCATCACACTCTTCTCTCCAGTCTAGAGGAGCTGTACGCTGTATACTGGCACTGATGATGTCATCACACTCTTCTCTCCAGTCTAGAGGAGCTGTACACTGTATACTGGTACTGATGATGTCATCACACTCTTCTCTCCAGGCTAGAGGAGCTGTACACTGTATACTGGTACTGATGATGTCATCACACTCTTCTCTCCAGCCTAGAGGAGCTGTACACTGTATACTGGTACTGATGATGTCATCACACTCTTCTCTCCAGGCTAGAGGAGCTGTATACTGGTACTGATGATGTCATCACACTCTTCTCTCCAGTCTAGAGGAGCTGTACACTGTATACTGGTACTGATGATGTCATCACACTCTTCTCTCCAGGCTAGAGGAGCTGTATACTGGTACTGATGATGTCATCACACTCTTCTCTCCAGGCTAGAGGAGCTGTATACTGGTACTGATGATGTCATCACACTCTTCTCTCCAGCCTAGAGGAGCTGTACGCTGTATACTGGTACTGATGATGTCATCACACTCTTCTCTCCAGGCTAGAGGAGCTGTATACTGGTACTGATGATGTCATCACACTCTTCTCTCCAGCCTAGAGGAGCTGTACACTGTATACTGGTACTGATGATGTCATCACACTCTTCTCTCCAGGCTAGAGGAGCTGTACACTGTATACTGGTACTGATGATGTCATCACACTCTTCTCTCCAGGCTAGAGGAGCTGTATACTGGTACTGATGATGTCACCAGACTCTTCTCTCCAGTCTAGAGGAGCTGTACACTGTATACTGGTACTGATGATGTCATCACACTCTTCTCTCCAGGCTAGAGGAGCTGTACACTGTATACTGGTACTGATGATGTCACCAGACTCTTCTCTCCAGTCTAGAGGAGCTGTACACTGTATACTGGTACTGATGATGTCATCACACTCTTCTCTCCAGGCTAGAGGAGCTGTATACTGGTACTGATGATGTCACCAGACTCTTCTCTCCAGTCTAGAGGAGCTGTACGCTGTATACTGGTACTGATGATGTCATCACACTCTTCTCTCCAGTCTAGAGGAGCTGTACGCTGTATACTGGTACTGATGATGTCATCACACTCTTCTCTCCAGCCTAGAGGAGCTGTACACTGTATACTGGTACTGATGATGTCATCACACTCTTCTCTCCAGCCTAGAGGAGCTGTACACTGTATACTGGTGCTGATGATGTCATCACACTCTTCTCTCCAGGCTAGAGGAGCTGTACACTGTATACTGGTACTGATGATGTCATCACACTCTTCTCTCCAGCCTAGAGGAGCTGTACACTGTATACTGGTACTGATGATGTCATCACACTCTTCTCTCCAGTCTAGAGGAGCTGTATACTGGTACTGGTGATGTCATCACACTCTTCTCTCCAGCCTAGAGGAGCTGTACACTGTATACTGGTGCTGATGATGTCATCACACTCTTCTCTCCAGTCTAGAGGAGCTGTACACTGTATACTGGTACTGATGATGTCATCACACTCTTCTCTCCAGTCTAGAGGAGCTGTACGCTGTATACTGGTACTGATGATGTCATCACACTCTTCTCTCCAGGCTAGAGGAGCTGTACACTGTATACTGGTACTGATGATGTCATCACACTCTTCTCTCCAGCCTAGAGGAGCTGTACACTGTATACTGGTACTGATGATGTCATCACACTCTTCTCTCCAGTCTAGAGGAGCTGTACGCTGTATACTGGTACTGATGATATCATCACACTCTTCTCTCCAGGCTAGAGGAGCTGTACACTGTATACTGGTACTGATGATGTCATCACACTCTTCTCTCCAGCCTAGAGGAGCTGTACACTGTATACTGGTACTGATGATGTCATCACACTCTTCTCTCCAGCCTAGAGGAGCTGTATACTGGTACTGATGATGTCATCACACTCTTCTCTCCAGTCTAGAGGAGCTGTACACTGTATACTGGTACTGATGATGTCATCACACTCTTCTCTCCAGTCTAGAGGAGCTGTACGCTGTATACTGGTACTGATGATATCATCACACTCTTCTCTCCAGTCTAGAGGAGCTGTACGCTGTATACTGGTACTGATGATGTCATCACACTCTTCTCTCCAGTCTAGAGGAGCTGTACGCTGTATACTTGTACTGATGATGTCATCACGCTCTTCTCTCCAGTCTAGAGGAGCTGTACGCTGTATACTTGTACTGATGATGTCATCACGCTCTTCTCTCCAGTCTAGAGGAGCTGTACGCTGTATACTGGTACTGATGATGTCACCAGACTCTTCTCTCCAGGCTCTGCGCTGTATCCAACCTTTCCCTTAGTTCATGCTGCATTTAGCCGACCAGTTCCAGATCGAGACGTCATCTCACAGCTCTATATATAGATGACACAGAGGAGACATTTAGAGACCCACACATATGAGACGGTCACAGAAGTGACAGACAGGTACAGAAGAGACAGAGAAGAGACACATAAAAGACTTATAGGGACAATCAGAGAGACAGAGCAGAGACAGTCACAGTAGAGACAGGCAAAGAGATAGGCAGGTACCAAAGAAACTGTTTGTATATGTCAAAAAGACAGACGTATGAAAGAGAGGTAGTGAGGAGAGCGAAAGAGACAGGCGGAGAGACAAGTACAGAAAGACAGAGAGACAGACACAAAGAGACAGAGGGGAGGTATAGACAGACAGACAGGGAGAGAGGGGAGCCATAGACAGAGACAGACACAAAGAGACAGAGGGGAGGCACAGACAGACAGAGAGACACAAAGAGACAGAGGCAAAGAGACAGAGAGGAGGCAAGGACAGAGAGAGACACCAAGAGACAGAGACAGAGAGGAGGCATAGACAGAGAGAGACACCAAGAGACAGAGAAAGACAGAGACAGAGAGGAGGCATAGACAGAGACAGACACAAAGAGACAGAGGGGAGGCACAGACAGACAGAGAGAGACACAAAGAGACAGAGGGGAGGCAAAGACAGAGAGAGAGAGACAGACACAAAGAGACAGAGAGGAGGCAAAGACAGAGAGAGAGAGACAGACACAAAGAGACAGAGAGGAGGCAAGGACAGAGAGAGAGAGACAGACACAAAGAGACAGAGAGGAGGCAAAGACAGACAGACACAAAGAGACAGAGAGGAGGCAAAGACAGAGAGAGAGAGACACAAAGAGACAGAGAGGAGGCAAAGACAGAGAGAGAGAGACAGACACAAAGAGACAGAGAGGAGGCAAGGACAGAGAGAGAGAGACAGACACAAAGAGACAGAGAGGAGGCAAAGACAGACAGACACAAAGAGACAGAGAGGAGGCAAAGACAGAGAGAGAGACACAAAGAGACAGAGAGGAGGCACAGACAGACAGAGATAGAGAGACAGACACAAAGAGACAGAGAGGAGGCAAGGACAGAGAGAGAGAGACACAAAGAGACAGAGAGGAGGCAAAGACAGAGACAGACACAAAGAGACAGAGAGGAGGCACAGACAGACAGAGAGAGAGAGACACAAAGAGACAGAGAGGAGGCAAAGACAGACAGACACAAAGAGACAGAGAGGAGGCAAAGACAGAGAGACAGAGACAGACACAAAGAGACAGACACCAAGAGACAGAGCAGACGGGGGGGGACATGTCGGGGGTGATTGTGACCCGGAAGGCGGAGGGCTCAGCGTTAGATTTCTGGTTGTGTCTTCTATCGGGTCAGGCCGAGACTGTTGCGGAGCTGCTGGAGCAGTCGGGGGATTTGATTCACCCCAACTCCGTGTTTGATACGAGTGATGTGGACGAATGGCGGAATTATCGCTACAACCCCACGGCTTTACGTAGGTGTCACAGACAGGCGTCCTCTGCCACAGAGGAGAGCGCGCCCAATGTCCTCAGGTCTCTTCTTCTCCCCGCAGGGATCTGGTCTCTGACCTATGAAGAAGAATTCACCTGCCCTCTGTACGTGAGCGCCAGCCGTGGCCACACCGAGTGCCTGCAGCTCCTCCTCAGGAAGGGGGCACATGTGGATTTTGCTCCTGGTGGCGAAAGTGCTCTGCATGGCGCCTGCGAGAACGGTCACAACGAATGTGTGAGGCTCCTGCTGAGATACGGCGCCAACCCCAACCTACAGTCCCAAGATGGCCTCCACCCGCTCCACTACTGTAAGACCCCGGAGTCCTACCAGTAAGTCCTCACCATATACAACCTGATGGCGGTGCACCGGCAGTCCTATGTAACACCACAGACAACACCGGCAGTCCTATGTAACACCACAGACAACACCGGCAGTCCTATGTAACACCACAGACAACACCGGCAGTCCTATGTAACACCACAGACAACACCGGCAGTCCTATGTAACACCACAGACAACACCGGCAGTCCTATGTAACACCACAGACAACACCGGCAGTCCTATGTAACACCACAGACAACACCGGCAGTCCTATGTAACATGTATTTTCTCTGCTTCCTCTTCCAGCTGTGCTAAGCTCCTCCTACAATATGGCGCCCATGTGAACAGCCGGTCGGAGGATGAGGAGCTGACGCCATTGCATATGGCGGCTCGCCACGCTTTGCTGGACCATGTAGACCTTTACCTCCGTCATGGCGCTGCTGTGGATAAGAGAGATGTTCAGGGGGAGACGCCATTAAGTGCGGCCTGCAGTCCCCCCCAGAGCGGCGCCGGGCAGCTTGACAGCTACTATAAGGTGTGTCAGCGGCTTGTGGAGAGCGGCGCGGATATTCACACACGAGACAATGACCAGCAGAGTCCCCTTCACCTGGCCTGTAAGAGCGCCAATCCTCAGACAGTGCAACTACTGCTGGAACGCGGGGCCGAGGTCAACGCCATGAGCTACAGCGGCAATACCGCCATGCAGAACATCCTGCAGGTGACGGCCTACAAGCTGGACAACCAGCCGGAGCTCATCGTGCGGGCGCTGCTCAATCATGGCGCCATCCGGGTGTGGCCTGGAGCTCTCAGCAAGGTAACACGGCCAGAAATCGGCCACAGCCCCTTTATCCTCCAGGTCAGACCCAGATATAGGAAAGAGAAGAAGCCACGTGAAGGAGCAGCAGGAGGGTCAAGACGTGGCTGAGGAGGCTCTGACGTGCTGTGCAGGAGACGCGCCTCTTCTGATGGCCACAAGGTGTTTGCTGCCACGTCTTGGCCTCCTTGTGCTGCTCTCTGTGGCCTCGTTCCTCTGATGACACTGAAGATTCTCTGTACAGTCCAGCCACAGCCCACGAGAGAACCCACCGGGCCTGTCCTGGGGAGCGCTGGGGTCACCACTAACACCATTGATCAATATTTCTCCATCATAACATCTGAAGATGCCGCCAGGTGCACGGACCCTCAAACCCTCCTTTACTGGGCAAGTTCCAGAGCACTGTGCCCGACGTGCTGTCAGAGGGCGATGTGCCCGACGTGCTGTCAGAGGGCGATGTGCCCGACGTGCTGTCAGAGGGCGATGTGCCCGACGTGCTGTCAGAGGGCGATGTGCCCGACGTGCTGTCAGAGGGCGATGTGCCCGACGTGCTGTCAGAGGGCGATGTGCCCGACGTGCTGTCAGAGGGCGATGTGCCCGACGTGCTGTCAGAGGGCGATGTGCCCGACGTGCTGTCAGAGGGCGATGTGCCCGACGTGCTGTCAGAGGGCGATGTGCCCGACGTGCTGTCAGAGGGACGTCTCTCCTGTCTCTGTCCCTCTGACGTCTCTCCTGTCTCTGCCCCTGACGTCTCTCCTGTCTCTGCCCCCCTGACGTCTCTCCTGTCTCTGCCCCTCTCCTGTCTCTGCCCCCTGACGTCTCTCCTGTCTCTGCCCCCCTGACGTCTCTCCTGTCTCTGCCCCCTGACGTCTCTCCTGTCTCTGCCCCCCTGACGTCTCTCCTGTCTCTGCCCCCTTGACGTCTCTGCCCCCCTGACGTCTCTGCTGTCTCTGCCCCCCTGACGTCTCTGCTGTCTCTGCCCCCCTGACGTCTCTGCTGTCTCTGCCCCCTGACGTCTCTCCTGTCTCTGCCCCCTGACGTCTCTCCTGTCTCTGCCCACCTGACGTCTCTCCTGTCTCTGTCCCTCTGACGTCTCTGCTGTCTCTGCCCCTGACGTCTCTCCGTCTCTGCCCCTCTCCTGTCTCTGTCCCTCTGACGTCTCTGCTGTCTCTGCCCCTCTGACGTCTCTCCTGTCTCTTCCCCTCTCCTGTCTCTGCCCCCCTGACGTCTCTGCTGTCTCTGCCCCTGACGTCTCTCCGTCTCTTCCCCTCTCCTGTCTCTGCCCCCTGACGTCTCTCCATCTCTGCCCCTCTCCTGTCTCTGTCCCTCTGACGTCTCTGCTGTCTCTTCCCCTCTCCTGTCTCTGTCCCTCTGACGTCTCTGCTGTCTCTTCCCCTCTCCTGTCTCTGTCCCTCTGACGTCTCTGCTGTCTCTTCCCCTCTCCTGTCTCTGTCCCTCTGACGTCTCTGCTGTCTCTTCCCCTCTCCTGTCTCTGTCCCTCTGACGTCTCTGCTGTCTCTTCCCCTCTCCTGTCTCTGTCCCTCTGACGTCTCTGCTGTCTCTTCTCACCCCCAGGTCCTCCGTTTCTGCCCCTCTCCTGTCTCTGCCCTCTGACGTCTCTGCTGTCTCTGCCCCTGACGTCTCTCCGTCTCTGCCCCTCTCCTGTCTCTGTCCCTCTGACGTCTCTGCTGTCTCTTCTCACCCCCAGGTCCTCCGTTTCTGCCCCTCTCCTGTCTCTGCCCTCTGACGTCTCTGCTGTCTCTGCCCCTGACGTCTCTCCGTCTCTGCCCCTCTCCTGTCTCTGTCCCTCTGACGTCTCTGCTGTCTCTTCTCACCCCCAGGTCCTCCGTTTCTGCCCCTCTCCTGTCTCTGCCCTCTGACGTCTCTCCTGTCTCTGCCCCCTGACGTCTCTCCGTCTCTGCCCCTCTCCTGTCTCTGTCCCTCTGACGTCTCTGCTGTCTCTGCCCCTGACGTCTCTCCGTCTCTGCCCCTCTCCTGTCTCTGTCCCTCTGACGTCTCTGCTGTCTCTTCTCACCCCCAGGTCCTCCGTTTCTGCTGTTCTTCTCCGCGCACAGTTGAAGTTCTGCTGAACACTTACAGTAAAGTTCGCGGCTCTGAGGACTGGGCCGAGGTTGTCCCTGAGGAGGAGCAGCAGGTGAGTGAGGGGAACTGAGGAAAACGGCGCTTTTATGGGCGGGGCATCAATCAGCGACACACAGATTAGAATATATGGCAGAGATCCGCGCTTTGCCCCTGCAGTGTGGGGGAACCCCGACCGCGCCCAGGAAACCCCAAATGTGGAGTCAAAAGGTGAAATATTAGTCACACTAAATCCTCAAGGTTTATATCCCCCCCACCATATAAAACTTTACGGAATCAATAATCCCACAATACAAGATCGATAATCCCACAATACAAGATCGATAATCCCACAATACAAGATCGATAATCCCACAATACAAGATCGATAATCCCACAATACAGAATCGATAATCCCACAATACAGAATCGATAATCCCACAATACAAGATCGATAATCCCACAATACAGAATCGATAATCCCACAATACAGAATCGATAATCCCACAATACAAAATCGATAATCCCACAATACAAAATCGATAATCCCACAATACAAAATCGATAATCCCACAATACAGAATCGATAATCCCACAATACAGAATCGATAATCCCACAATACAAGATCGATAAACCCACAATACAGAATCGATAATCCCACAATACAGAATCGATAATCCCACAATACAGAATCGATAATCCCACAATACAAAATCGATAATCCCACAATACAAAATCGATAATCCCACAATACAAAATCGATAATCCCACAATACAGAATCGATAATCCCACAATACAGAATCGATAATCCCACAATACAAGATCGATAAACCCACAATAGAGAATCAATAATCCGACCATACAGAATCAATAATCCCACAATACAAGATCGATAATCCCACAATACAAGATCGATAATCCCACAATACAAGATCGATAATCCCACAATACAGAATTGATAATCCCACAATACAAGATCGATAATCCCACAATACAGGATCAATAATCCCACAATAGAGAATCGATAATCCCACAATACGGAATCAATAATCCCACAATACAAATTCAATAATCCCACAATATGAGTGACAAAATCCGGCTGTATTTTGCTGATCTACCACCAGTGGCCGCTGTTTGTCACTCTGAATTAGTGTTGCACTTCCTCTCCTCACCACTGGAGGCCGCTGTGTTCATCCTAGGACTTGCCTGTACCATAGACGAGCGCTCTGTACCAGTGAGACGCCATCTTGTTTCTGTCTGGGCCTAGGTACAGCCATGAGGCGGTGGAACCTGTGCTGGAGTGACTTGTTCCAGTCTCAGACTCTTTCTCCTCCTTGTATTACCCTTGTGGTCTCCACCTCAGGTCGCTCCTCGGACCACTACTCTTCAGTACTGACCTGCTCCTGGCTTATTCCATCTGGCCACGTCTGTGTCTGGTAACAGGATTGTGGAGCCTGAGCTATGGAATCTTCTGGAGACCTGAGCTGTGGAATCTTCTGGAGACCTGAGCTATGGAATCTTCTGGAGACCTGAGCTATGGAATCTTCTGGAGACCTGAGCTATGGAATCTTCTGGAGACCGAGCTATGGAATCTTCTGGAGACCGAGCTATGGAATCTTCTGGAGACCTGAGCTATGGAATCTTCTGGAGACCTGAGCTATGGAATCTTCTGGAGCCTGAGCTGTGGAATCTTCTGGAGACCTGAGCTGTGGAATCTTCTGGAGACCTGAGCTATGGAATCTTCTGGAGCCTGAGCTATGGAATCTTCTGGAGCCTGAGCTGTGGAATCTTCTGGAGACCTGAGCTGTGGAATCTTCTGGAGACCTGAGCTGTGGAATCTTCTGGAGACCTGAGCTGTGGAATCTTCTGGAGACCTGAGCTGTGGAATCTTCTGGAGACCTGAGCTGTGGAATCTTCTGGAGACCTGAGCTGTGGAATCTTCTGGAGACCTGAGCTGTGGAATCTTCTGGAGACCTGAGCTGTGGAATCTTCTGGAGACCTGAGCTGTGGAATCTTCTGGAGACCTGAGCTGTGGAATCTTCTGGAGACCTGAGCTGTGGAATCTTCTGGAGACCTGAGCTGTGGAATCTTCTGGAGACCTGAGCTGTGGAATCTTCTGGAGACCTGAGCTGTGGAATCTTCTGGAGACCTGAGCTGTGGAATCTTCTGGAGACCTGAGCTGTGGAATCTTCTGGAGACCTGAGCTATGAAACCTTCTGGAGACCTGAGCTCGGAGGTTCGGGTCAGTAACATCAGCTGTTTCCTTACTGGCCCGTCCTGATGTGCGAGTATTGGGACAAGTAACTGAGGACTTACAGAATATACAGGGGCTTCTAATCCAGGCTGTGGCTCCTGCCCCCTCCCCGCCTCTTCCAGCCTTCAGGTTTGGGGCGCACCCCTCTCACCCCCTCACTGGGTATTACCATGCTTCTGACACATCAGGCTGTAGCCAAGTCCTCCTATTGAGGCCGATGATGGACGTCCTGAGGATACTCGAGGTAAGAAAGGTGGATTTCTATCCGGCCTCGTAACAATCGGCAGTTCCACCTTCCACTTCCAGAGACTCTGAAACAAGGAAATACTCCGAGGCCGATGCTGAACCTGCTCACATGGACAGTGTATAAGAGCGTGCCGATAGAAGGGAACGCAGACGGCGGCAAAACCACTGTCTTATTGTGGGGAACCTGCTCACATGGACAGTGTATAAGAGCGTGCCGATAGAAGGGAACGCAGACGGCGGCAAAACCAGTGTCTTATTGTGGGGAACCTGCTCACATGGACAGTGTATAAGAGCGTGCCGATAGAAGGGAACGCAGACGGCGGCAAAACCAGTGTCTTATTGTGGGGAATCTGCTCACATGGACAGTGTACAAGAGCGTGCCGATAGAAGGGAACGCAGACGGCGGCAAAACCAGTGTCTTATTGTGGGGAACATGAGCACATGGACAGTGTATAAGAGCGTGCCGATAGAAGGGAACGCAGACGGCGGCAAAACCAGTGTCTTATTGTGGGGAACCTGCTCACATGGACAGTGTACAAGAACGTGCCGATAGAAGGGAACGCAGACGGCGGCAAAACCACTGTCTTATTGTGGGGAACCTGAGCACATGGACAGTGTACAAGAACGTGAGCGTGTCGATAGAAGGGAACGCAGACGGCGGCAAAACCAGTGTCTTAATGTGGGGAACCTGCTCACATGGACAGTGTACAAGAACGTGCCGATAGAAGGGAACGCAGACGGCGGCAAAACCAGTGTCTTATTGTGGGGAATCTGCTCACATGGACAGTGTACAAGAACGTGAGCGTGCCGATAGAAGGGAACGCAGACGGCGGCAAAACCAGTGTCTTATTGTGGGGAACCTGCTCACATGGACAGTGTACAAGAACGTGCCGATAGAAGGGAACGCAGACGGCGGCAAAACCACTGTCTTATTGTGGGGAACCTGCTCACATGGACAGTGTATAAGAGCGTGCCGATAGAAGGGAACGCAGACGGCGGCAAAACCACTGTCTTATTGTGGGGAACCTGCTCACATGGACAGTGTATAAGAGCGTGCCGATAGAAGGGAACGCAGACGGCGGCAAAACCAGTGTCTTATTGTGGGGAACCTGCTCACATGGACAGTGTATAAGAGCGTGCCGATAGAAGGGAACGCAGACGGCGGCAAAACCAGTGTCTTATTGTGGGGAATCTGCTCACATGGACAGTGTATAAGAGCGTGCCGATAGAAGGGAACACAGACGGCGGCAAAACCAGTGTCTTATTGTGGGGAATCTGCTCACATGGACAGTGTACAAGAGCGTGCCGATAGAAGGGAACGCAGACGGCGGCAAAACCAGTGTCTTATTGTGGGGAACATGAGCACATGGACAGTGTATAAGAGCGTGCCGATAGAAGGGAACGCAGACGGCGGCAAAACCAGTGTCTTATTGTGGGGAACCTGAGCACATGGACAGTGTACAAGAACGTGCCGATAGAAGGGAACGCAGACGGCGGCAAAACCACTGTCTTATTGTGGGGAACCTGCTCACATGGACAGTGTATAAGAACGTGCCGATAGAAGGGAACGCAGACAGCGGCAAAACCAGTGTCTTATTGTGGGGAACCTGAGCACATGGACAGTGTACAAGAACGTGAGCGTGCCGATAGAAGGGAACGCAGACACCGTTGTGATGGTGGTGGTAGTAGTAGTATTCTCTTAGGGACCTCTCCCCTCTGAGCCGGTGTGATGGTGGTAGTAGTAGTATTCCCTTGGGGACCTTTCCCCTCTGAGCCGGTGTGATGGTGGTGGTAGTAGTAGTATTCCCTTGGGGACCTCTCCTCTCTGAGCCGGTGTGATGGTGGTGGTGGTGGTGGTAGTAGTATTCCCTTGGGGACCTCTCCTCTCTGAGCCGGTGTGATGGTGGTGGTAGTAGTATTCCCTTGTGGACCTCTCCCCTCTGAGCCGGTGTGATGGTGGTAGTAGTAGTATTCCCTTGGGGACCTCTTACTCTCTGAGCCGGTGTGATGGTGGTGGTAGTAGTATTCCCTTGGGGACCTCTCCTCTCTGAGCCGGTGTGATGGTGGTGGTAGTAGTAGTATTCCCTTGGGGACCTCTCCCCTCTGAGCCGGTGTGATGGTGGTGGTAGTAGTAGTATTCTTTTGGGGACCTCTCCTCTCTGAGCCGGTGTGATGGTGGTAGTAGTAGTATTTCCTTGGGGACCTCTCCTCTCTGAGCCGGTACGATGGTGGTGGTAGTAGTATTCCCTTGGGGACCTCTCCTCTCTGAGCTGGTGTGATGGTGGTGGTAGTAGTAGTATTCTCTTGGGGACCTCTCCTCTCTGAGCCGGTGTGATGGTGGTAGTAGTAGTATTCCCTTGTGGACCTCTCCCCTCTGACCCGGTGTGATGGTGGTAGTAGTAGTATTCTCTTGGGGACCTCTCCTCTCTGAGCCGGTGTGATGGTGGTGGTAGTAGTAGTATTCTCTTGGGGACCTCTTCTCTCTGAGCCGGTGTGATGGTGGTGGTAGTAGTAGTATTCCCTTGGGGACCTCTCCTCTCTGAGCCGGTGTGATGGTGGTGGTAGTAGTAGTATTCCCTTGGGGACCTCTCCCCTCTGAGCCGGTGTGATGGTGGTGGTAGTAGTAGTATTCCCTTGGGGACCTCTCCTCTCTGAGCCGGTGTGATGGTGGTGGTAGTAGTAGTATTCCCTTGGGGACCTCTCCCCTCTGAGCCGGTGTGATGGTGGTGGTAGTAGAAGTATTCCCTTGGGGACCTCTCCTCTCTGAGCCGGTACGATGGTGGTAGTAGTAGTATTCTCTTGGGGACCTCTCCCCTCTGAGCCGGTGTGGTGGTGGTGGTAGTAGTAGTATTCCCTTGGGGACCTCTCCTCTCTGAGCCGGTGTGATGGTGGTGGTAGTAGTAGTATTCCCTTGGGGACCTCTCCCCTCTGAGCCGGTGTGATGGTGGTGGTAGTAGTAGTATTCCCTTGGGGACCTCTCCTCTCTGAGCCGGTGTGATGGTGGTGGTAGTAGTAGTATTCCCTTGGGGACCTCTCCCCTCTGAGCCGGTGTGATGGTGGTAGTAGTAGTATTCCCTTGGGGACCTCTCCTCTCTGAGCCGGTACGATGGTGGTAGTAGTAGTATTCTCTTGGGGACCTCTTCTCTCTGAGCCGGTGTGATGGTGGTGGTAGTAGTATTCTCTTGGGGACCTCTCCTCTCTGAGCCGGTGTGATGGTGGTGGTAGTAGTAGTATTCTCTTGGGGACCTCTTCTCTCTGAGCCGGTGTGATGGTGGTGGTAGTAGTATTCTCTTGGGGACCTCTCCTCTCTGAGCCGGTGTGATGGTGGTGGTAGTAGTAGTATTCTCTTGGGGACCTCTCCTCTCTGAGCCGGTGTGATGGTGGTAGTAGTAGTAGTATTCTCTTGGGGACCTCTCCTCTCTGAGCCGGTGTGATGGTGGTGGTAGTAGTATTCTCTTGGGGACCTCTCCTCTCTGAGCCGGTGTAATGGTGGTGGTAGTAGTAGTATTCCCTTGGGGACCTCTCCTCTCTGAGCCGGTGTGATGGTGGTGGTGGTGGTAGTAGTATTCCCTTGTGGACCTCTCCCCTCTGAGCCGGTGTGATGGTGGTAGTAGTAGTATTCCCTTGGGGACCTCTCCCCTCTGAGCCGGTGTGATGGTGGTGGTAGTAGTAGTATTCCCTTGGGGACCTCTCCCCTCTGAGCCGGTGTGATGGTGGTAGTAGTAGTATTCTCTTGGGGACCTCTCCCCTCTGAGCCGGTGTGATGGTGGTAGTAGTAGTATTTCCTTGGGGACCTCTCCTCTCTGAGCCGGTACGATGGTGGTAGTAGTAGTATTCCCTTGGGGACCTCTCCTCTCTGAGCCGGTACGATGGTGGTGGTAGTAGTAGTATTCCCTTGTGGACCTCTCCCCTCTGAGCCGGTGTGATGGTGGAGGTAGTAGTATTCTCTTGGGGACCTCTCCTCTCTGAGCCGGTGTGATGGTGGTGGTAGTAGTAGTATTCTCTTGGGGACCTCTCCCCTCTGAGCCGGTGTGATGGTGGTAGTAGTAGTATTCCCTTGTGGACCTCTCCCCTCTGAACCGGTGTGATGGTGGAGGTAGTAGTATTCCCTTGGGGACCTCTCCCCTCTGAGCCGGTGTGATGGTGGTGGTAGTAGTATTCCCTTGGGGACCTCTCCCCTCTGAGCCGGTGTGATGGTGGTGGTAGTAGTATTCCCTTGGGGACCTCTCCTCTCTGAGCCGGTGTGATGGTGGTGGTAGTAGTATTCTCTTGGGGACCTCTTCTCTCTGAGCCGGTGTGATGGTGGTGGTAGTAGTATTCTCTTGGGGACCTCTCCTCTCTGAGCCGGTGTGATGGTGGTGGTAGTAGTAGTATTCCCTTGGGGACCTCTCCCCTCTGAGCCGGTGTGATGGTGGTGGTAGTAGTAGTATTCTCTTGGGGACCTCTTCTTTCTGAGCCGGTGTGATGGTGGTGGTAGTAGTAGTATTCTCTTGGGGACATCTCCCCTCTGAGCCGGTGTGATGGTGGTTGTAGTAGTAGTATTCCCTTGGGGACCTCTCCCCTCTGAGCCGGTGTGATGGTGGTAGTAGTAGTATTCCCTTGGGGACCTCTCCTCTCTGAGCCGGTACGATGGTGGTAGTAGTAGTATACTCTTGGGGACCTCTTCTCTCTGAGCCGGTGTGATGGTGGTGGTAGTAGTATTCTCTTGGGGACCTCTCCTCTCTGAGCCGGTGTGATGGTGGTGGTAGTAGTAGTATTCTCTTGGGGACCTCTTCTCTCTGAGCCGGTGTGATGGTGGTAGTAGTAGTATTCTCTTGGGGACCTCTTACTCTCTGAGCCGGTACGATGGTGGTAGTAGTATTCTCTTGGGGACCTCTCCTCTCTGAGCCGGTGTGATGGTGGTGGTAGTAGTATTCTCTTGGGGACCTCTCCTCTCTGAGCCGGTGTGATGGTGGTGGTAGTAGTATTCTCTTGGGGACCTCTCCTCTCTGAGCCGGTGTGATGGTGGTAGTAGTAGTAGTAGTATTCTCTTGGGGACCTCTCCCCTCTGAGCCGGTGTGATGGTGGTAGTAGTAGTATTCTCTTGGGGACCTCTTACTCTCTGAGCCGGTACGATGGTGGTAGTAGTATTCTCTTGGGGACCTCTCCTCTCTGAGCCGGTGTGATGGTGGTGGTAGTAGTATTCTCTTGGGGACCTCTCCTCTCTGAGCCGGTGTGATGATGGTGGTAGTAGTAGTATTCTCTTGGGGACCTCTCCTCTCTGAGCCGGTGTGATGGTGGTAGTAGTAGTAGTATTCTCTTGGGGACCTCTCCTCTCTGAGCCGGTACGATGGTGGTAGTAGTATTCCCTTGGGGACCTCTCCTCTGAGCCGGTGTGATGATGGTGGTAGTAGTAGTATTCTCTTGGGGACCTCTCCCCTCTGAGCCGGTGTGATGGTGGTGGTAGTAGTAGTATTCTCTTGGGGACCTCTCCTCTCTGAGCCGGTGTGATGGTGGTGCTAGTAGTAGTATTCCCTTGGGGACCTCTTCTCTCTGAGCCGGTGTGATGGTGGTGGTAGTAGTAGTATTCTCTTGGGGACCTCTTCTCTCTGAGCCGGTGTGATGGTGGTGGTAGTAGTAGTATTCTCTTGGGGACCTCTCCCCTCTGAGCCGGTGTGATGGTGGTGGTAGTAGTATTCTCTTGGGGACCTCTTACTCTCTGAGCCGGTGTGATGGTGGTGGTAGTAGTATTCCCTTGGGGACCTCTCCTCTGAGCCGATGTGATGGTGGTGGTAGTAGTAGTATTCTCTTGGGGACCTCTTACTCTCTGAGCCGGTGTGATGGTGGTGGTAGTAGTATTCCCTTGGGGACCTCTCCTCTGAGCCGATGTGATGGTGGTGGTAGTAGTAGTATTCTCTTGGGGACCTCTCCTCTCTGAGCCGGTGTGATGGTGGTGGTGGTAGTAGTAGTATTCCCTTGGGGACCTCTCCTCTGAGCCGATGTGATGGTGGTGGTAGTAGTAGTATTCTCTTGGGGACCTCTCCCCTCTGAGCCGGTGTGATGGTGGTGGTAGTAGTATTCCTTTGGGGACCTCTCCTCTCTGAGCCGGTGTGATGGTGGTGGTAGTAGTATTCTCTTGGGGACCTCTCCTCTCTGAGCCGGTACGATGGTGGTAGTAGTAGTATTCTCTTGGGGACCTCTTACTCTCTGAGCCGGTGTGATGGTGGTGGTAGTAGTAGTATTCTCTTGGGGACCTCTCCTCTCTGAGCCGGTGTGATGGTGGTAGTAGTAGTATTCTCTTGGGGACCTCTCCTCTCTGAGCCGGTGTGATGGTGGTAGTAGTAGTAGTATTTCCTTGGGGACCTCTTACTCTCTGAGCCGGTGTGATGGTGGTAGTAGTAGTATTCTCTTGGGGACCTCTCCTCTCTGAGCCGGTACGATGGTGGTAGTAGTATTCCCTTGGGGACCTCTCCTCTCTGAGCCGGTGTGATGGTGGTGGTAGTAGTAGTATTCTCTTGGGGACCTCTCCTCTCTGAGCCGGTGTGATGGTGGTAGTAGTATTCTCTTGGGGACCTCTCCTCTCTGAGCCGGTGTGATGATGGTGGTAGTAGTAGTATTCCCTTGGGGACCTCTCCTCTCTGAGCCGGTACGATGGTGGTGGTAGTAGTAGTATTCTCTTGGGGACCTCTCCCCTCTGAGCCGGTGTGATGGTGGTAGTAGTAGTATTCTCTTGGGACCTCTTACTCTCTGAGCCGGTACGATGGTGGTAGTAGTATTCTCTTGGGGACCTCTCCTCTCTGAGACGGTGTGATGGTGGTGGTAGTAGTATTCTCTTGGGGACCTCTCCTCTCTGAGCCGGTGTGATGATGGTGGTAGTAGTAGTATTCTCTTGGGGACCTCTCCTCTCTGAGCCGGTGTGATGGTGGTAGTAGTAGTAGTATTCTCTTGGGGACCTCTCCTCTCTGAGCCGGTACGATGGTGGTAGTAGTATTCCCTTGGGGACCTCTCCTCTGAGCCGGTGTGATGATGGTGGTAGTAGTAGTATTCTCTTGGGGACCTCTCCCCTCTGAGCCGGTGTGATGGTGGTGGTAGTAGTAGTATTCTCTTGGGGACCTCTCCTCTCTGAGCCGGTGTGATGGTGGTGCTAGTAGTAGTATTCCCTTGGGGACCTCTTCTCTCTGAGCCGGTGTGATGGTGGTGGTAGTAGTAGTATTCTCTTGGGGACCTCTTCTCTCTGAGCCGGTGTGATGGTGGTGGTAGTAGTAGTATTCTCTTGGGGACCTCTCCCCTCTGAGCCGGTGTGATGGTGGTGGTAGTAGTATTCTCTTGGGGACCTCTTACTCTCTGAGCCGGTGTGATGGTGGTGGTAGTAGTATTCCCTTGGGGACCTCTCCTCTGAGCCGATGTGATGGTGGTGGTAGTAGTAGTATTCTCTTGGGGACCTCTTACTCTCTGAGCCGGTGTGATGGTGGTGGTAGTAGTATTCCCTTGGGGACCTCTCCTCTGAGCCGATGTGATGGTGGTGGTAGTAGTAGTATTCTCTTTGGGACCTCTCCCCTCTGAGCCGGTGTGATGGTGGAGGTAGTAGTATTCCTTTGGGGACCTCTCCTCTCTGAGCCGGTGTGATGGTGGTGGTAGTAGTATTCTCTTGGGGACCTCTCCTCTCTGAGCCGGTACGATGGTGGTAGTAGTAGTATTCTCTTGGGGACCTCTTACTCTCTGAGCCGGTGTGATGGTGGTGGTAGTAGTAGTATTCTCTTGGGGACCTCTCCTCTCTGAGCCGGTGTGATGGTGGTAGTAGTAGTATTCTCTTGGGGACCTCTCCTCTCTGAGCCGGTGTGATGGTGGTAGTAGTAGTAGTATTTCCTTGGGGACCTCTTACTCTCTGAGCCGGTGTGATGGTGGTAGTAGTAGTATTCTCTTGGGGACCTCTCCTCTCTGAGCCGGTACGATGGTGGTAGTAGTATTCCCTTGGGGACCTCTCCTCTCTGAGCCGGTGTGATGGTGGTGGTAGTAGTAGTATTCTCTTGGGGACCTCTCCTCTCTGAGCCGGTGTGATGGTGGTAGTAGTATTCTCTTGGGGACCTCTCCTCTCTGAGCCGGTGTGATGATGGTGGTAGTAGTAGTATTCCCTTGGGGACCTCTCCTCTCTGAGCCGGTACGATGGTGGTGGTAGTAGTAGTATTCTCTTGGGGACCTCTCCCCTCTGAGCCGGTGTGATGGTGGTAGTAGTAGTATTCTCTTGGGACCTCTTACTCTCTGAGCCGGTACGATGGTGGTAGTAGTATTCTCTTGGGGACCTCTCCTCTCTGAGCCGGTGTGATGGTGGTGGTAGTAGTATTCTCTTGGGGACCTCTCCTCTCTGAGCCGGTGTGATGATGGTGGTAGTAGTAGTATTCTCTTGGGGACCTCTCCTCTCTGAGCCGGTGTGATGGTGGTGGTAGTAGTAGTAGTATTCTCTTGGGGACCTCTCCTCTCTGAGCCGGTACGATGGTGGTAGTAGTATTCCCTTGGGGACCTCTCCTCTGAGCCGGTGTGATGATGGTGGTAGTAGTAGTATTCTCTTGGGGACCTCTCCCCTCTGAGCCGGTGTGATGGTGGTGGTAGTAGTAGTATTCTCTTGGGGACCTCTCCTCTCTGAGCCGGTGTGATGGTGGTGCTAGTAGTAGTATTCCCTTGGGGACCTCTTCTCTCTGAGCCGGTGTGATGGTGGTGGTAGTAGTAGTATTCTCTTGGGGACCTCTTCTCTCTGAGCCGGTGTGATGGTGGTGGTAGTAGTAGTATTCTCTTGGGGACCTCTCCTCTCTGAGCCGGTGTGATGGTGGTAGTAGTAGTATTCCCTTGGGGACCTCTCCTCTCTGAGCTGGTGTGATGGTGGTAGTAGTAGTATTCTCTTGGGGACCTCTTACTCTCTGAGCCGGTGTGATGGTGGTGGTAGTAGTATTCCCTTGGGGACCTCTCCCCTCTGAGCCCGTGTGATGGTGGTGGTAGTAGTAGTATTCTCTTGGGGACCTCTTACTCTCTGAGCCGGTGTGATGGTGGTGGTAGTAGTATTCCCTTGGGGACCTCTCCTCTCTGAGCCGGTGTGATGGTGGTGGTAGTAGTAGTATTCTCTTGGGGACCTCTCCTCTCTGAGCCGGTGTGATGGTGGTGGTAGTAGTAGTATTCTCTTGGGGACCTCTCCTCTCTGAGCCGGTGTGATGATGGTAGTAGTAGTATTCTCTTGGGGACCTCTTCTCTCTGAGCCGGTGTGATCGTGGTGGTAGTAGTAGTATTCCTTTGGGGACCTCTCCTCTCTGAGCCGGTGTGATGGTGGTGGTAGTAGTATTCTCTTGGGGACCTCTCCTCTCTGAGCCGGTACGATGGTGGTAGTAGTAGTATTCTCTTGGGGACCTCTTACTCTCTGAGCCGGTGTGATGGTGGTGGTAGTAGTAGTATTCTCTTGGGGACCTCTCCTCTCTGAGCCGGTGTGATGGTGGTAGTAGTAGTATTCTCTTGGGGACCTCTCCTCTCTGAGCCGGTGTGATGGTGGTGGTAGTAGTAGTATTTCCTTGGGGACCTCTCCTCTCTGCGCCGGTGTGATGGTGGTGGTGGTGGTGGTGGTGGTGGTAGTAGTAGTATTCCCTTGGGGACCTCTCCTCTCTGAGCCGGTGTGATGGTGGTAGTAGTAGTAGTATTTCCTTGGGGACCTCTTACTCTCTGAGCCGGTGTGATGGTGGTAGTAGTAGTATTCTCTTGGGGACCTCTCCTCTCTGAGCCGGTACGATGGTGGTAGTAGTATTCCCTTGGGGACCTCTCCTCTCTGAGCCGGTGTGATGGTGGTGGTAGTAGTAGTATTCTCTTGTGGACCTCTCCTCTCTGAGCCGATGTGATGGTGGTGGTAGTAGTATTCTCTTGGGGACCTCTCCCCTCTGAGCCGGTGTGATGGTGGTAGTAGTAGTATTCTCTTGGGGACCTCTCCTCTCTGAGCCGGTGTGATGGTGGTAGTAGTAGTATTCCCTTGGGGACCTCTCCTCTCTGAGCCGGTGTGATGGTGGAGGTAGTAGTATTCTCTTGGGGACCTCTCCCCTCTGAGCCGGTGTGATGGTGGTGGTAGTAGTAGTATTCCCTTGGGGACCTCTCCTCTCTGAGCTGGTGTGATGGTGGTGGTAGTAGTAGTATTCTCTTGGGGACCTCTCCCCTCTGAGCCGGTGTGATGGTGGTAGTAGTAGTATTCTCTTGGGGACCTCTCCTCTCTGAGCCGGTACGATGGTGGTAGTAGTATTCCCTTGGGGACCTCTCCTCTCTGAGCCGGTGTGATGGTGGTGGTAGTAGTAGTATTCTCTTGTGGACCTCTCCTCTCTGAGCCGATGTGATGGTGGTGGTAGTAGTATTCTCTTGGGGACCTCTCCTCTCTGAGCCGGTGTGATGGTGGTGGTAGTAGTAGTATTCCCTTGGGGACCTCTCCTCTCTGAGCCGGTGTGATGGTGGTAGTAGTAGTATTCCCTTGGGGACCTCTCCTCTCTGAGCCGGTGTGATGGTGGTGGTAGTAGTATTCTCTTGGGGACCTCTCCTCTCTGAGCCGGTACGATGGTGGTAGTAGTAGTATTCTCTTGGGGACCTCTTACTCTCTGAGCCGGTGTGATGGTGGTGGTAGTAGTAGTATTCTCTTGTGGACCTCTCCTCTCTGAGCCGATGTGATGGTGGTGGTAGTAGTATTCTCTTGGGGACCTCTCCCCTCTGAGCCGGTGTGATGGTGGTAGTAGTAGTATTCTCTTGGGGACCTCTCCTCTCTGAGCCGGTGTGATGGTGGTAGTAGTAGTATTCCCTTGGGGACCTCTCCTCTCTGAGCCGGTGTGATGGTGGTGGTAGTAGTATTCTCTTGGGGACCTCTCCTCTCTGAGCCGGTACGATGGTGGTAGTAGTAGTATTCTCTTGGGGACCTCTTACTCTCTGAGCCGGTGTGATGGTGGTGGTAGTAGTAGTATTCCCTTGGGGACCTCTCCTCTCTGAGCCGGTGTGATGGTGGTGGTAGTAGTAGTATTCCCTTGGGGACCTCTCCTCTCTGAGCCGGTGTGATGGTGGTGGTAGTAGTAGTATTCTCTTGGGGACCTCTTACTCTCTGAGCCGGTGTGATGGTGGTAGTAGTAGTATTCTCTTGGGGACCTCTCCTCTCTGAGCCGGTACGATGGTGGTAGTAGTATTCCCTTGGGGACCTCTCCTCTCTGAGCCGGTGTGATGGTGGTGGTAGTAGTAGTATTCTCTTGTGGACCTCTCCTCTCTGAGCCGATGTGATGGTGGTGGTAGTAGTATTCTCTTGGGGACCTCTCCCCTCTGAGCCGGTGTGATGGTGGTAGTAGTAGTATTCTCTTGGGGACCTCTCCTCTCTGAGCCGGTGTGATGGTGGTAGTAGTAGTATTCCCTTGGGGACCTCTCCTCTCTGAGCCGGTGTGATGGTGGTGGTAGTAGTATTCTCTTGGGGACCTCTCCCCTCTGAGCCGGTGTGATGGTGGTGGTAGTAGTAGTATTCCCTTGGGGACCTCTCCTCTCTGAGCCGGTGTGATGGTGGTGGTAGTAGTAGTATTCTCTTGGGGACCTCTCCCCTCTGAGCCGGTGTGATGGTGGTAGTAGTAGTATTCTCTTGGGGACCTCTCCTCTCTGAGCCGGTACGATGGTGGTAGTAGTAGTATTCTCTTGGGGACCTCTTACTCTCTGAGCCGGTGTGATGGTGGTAGTAGTAGTATTCTCTTGGGGACCTCTCCCCTCTGAGCCGGTGTGATGGTGGTGGTAGTAGTAGTATTCTCTTGTGGACCTCTCCTCTCTGAGCCGGTGTGATGGTGGTGGTAGTAGTATTCTCTTGTGGACCTCTCCTCTCTGAGCCGGTGTGATGGTGGTGGTAGTAGTATTCTCTTGTGGACCTCTCCCCTCTGAGCCGGTGTGATGGTGGTGGTAGTAGTAGTATTCCCTTGGGGACCTCTCCTCTCTGAGCCGGTGTGATGGTGGTGGTAGTAGTAGTATTCTCTTGGGGACCTCTCCCCTCTGAGCCGGTGTGATGGTGGTAGTAGTAGTATTCTCTTGGGGACCTCTCCTCTCTGAGCCGGTGTGATGGTGGTAGTAGTAGTATTCTCTTGGGGACCTCTCCTCTCTGAGCCGGTGTGATGGTGGTGGTAGTAGTATTCTCTTGGGGACCTCTCCTCTCTGAGCCGGTGTGATGGTGGTGGTAGTAGTATTCTCTTGGGGACCTCTCCTCTCTGAGCCGGTGTGATGGTGGTGGTAGTAGTATTCTCTTGGGGACCTCTCCCCTCTGAGCCGGTGTGATGGTGGTGGTAGTAGTATTCCCTTGGGGACCTCTCCTCTCTGAGCCGGTACGATGGTGGTAGTAGTATTCCCTTGGGGACCTCTCCTCTGAGCCGGTGTGATGGTGGTGGTAGTAGTAGTATTCTCTTGGGGACCTCTCCCCTCTGAGCCCGTGTGATGGTGGTGGTAGTAGTAGTATTCTCTTGTGGACCTCTCCTCTCTGAGCCGGTGTGATGGTGGAGGTAGTAGTATTCCCTTGGGGACCTCTCCCCTCTGAGCCGGTGTGATGGTGGTGGTAGTAGTAGTATTCTCTTGGGGACCTCTCCTCTCTGAGCCGGTGTGATGGTGGTGGTAGTAGTATTCTCTTGGGGACCTCTCCCCTCTGAGCCGGTGTGATGGTGGTGGTAGTAGTAGTATTCTCTTGGGGACCTCTCCTCTCTGAGTCGGTGTGATGGTGGAGGTAGTAGTATTCCCTTGGGGACCTCTCCTCTCTGAGCCGGTGTGATGGTGGTGGTAGTAGTATTCCCTTGGGGACCTCTCCCCTCTGAGCCGGTGTGATGGTGGTGGTGGTGGTAGTATTCTCTTGGGGACCTCTTCTCTCTGAGCCGGTGTGATGGTGGTGGTGGTAGTATTCTCTTGGGGACCTCTCCTCTCTGAGCCGGTGTGATGGTGGTGGTAGTAGTAGTATTCCCTTGGGGACCTCTCCTCTCTGAGCCGGTGTGATGATGGTGGTGGTAGTAGTATTCTCTTGGGGACCTCTTACTCTCTGAGCCGGTACGATGGTGGTAGTAGTATTCTCTTGGGGACCTCTCCTCTCTGAGCCGGTGTGATGGTGGTGGTGGTGGTGGTAGTAGTATTCTCTTGTGGACCTCTCCCCTCTGAGCCGGTGTGATGGTGGTGGTAGTAGTAGTATTCTCTTGGGGACCTCTCCTCTCTGAGCCGGTGTGATGGTGGTGGTAGTAGTATTCTCTTGGGGACCTCTCCTCTCTGAGCCGGTGTGATGGTGGTGGTAGTAGTAGTATTCTCTTGGGGACCTCTCCTCTCTGAGCCGGTGTGATGGTGGTGGTAGTATTCTCTTGGGGACCTCTTACTCTCTGAGCCGGTACGATGGTGGTAGTAGTAGTATTCTCTTGGGGACCTCTTACTCTCTGAGCCGGTGTGATGGTGGTGGTAGTAGTAGTATTCTCTTGGGGACCTCTCCTCTCTGAGCCGGTGTGATGGTGGTGGTAGTAGTATTCTCTTGGGGACCTCTCCTCTCTGAGCCGGTGTGATGGTGGTGGTAGTAGTAGTATTCTCTTGGGGACCTCTCCCCTCTGAGCCGGTGTGATGGTGGTGGTAGTAGTAGTATTCTCTTGGGGACCTCTTACTCTCTGAGCCGGTACGATGGTGGTAGTAGTAGTATTCTCTTGGGGACCTCTTACTCTCTGAGCCGGTGTGATGATGGTGGTAGTAGTAGTATTCTCTTGGGGACCTCTTACTCTCTGAGCCGGTGTGATGGTGGTGCAGGCATGACTCAGGTGTCCAGGATGCAGTGAACCAGGTAACTGTTTCTTACCTGACATGAGGAGCAGCAGCGGTCGCTTGCAGATAGGAGTAGTAGTGCACAGTTCCATCCTCCTGCCTTGGTTGTAGGAGGCTGCTCAGAGGTGTTACAGGCTCGGGGATTTAAGTCCACAACTCCTCCTCCTCTCGTACCACTCCCCACCTGGGATGTTGGTGGATGTTGAGGTGTTGGAACTGCACAGGGTGACTGCTACTACTAGACTGGTCTTCAACAGTCTCCAGAAAGACTATAGTCTCCTATAACCCCGCCCACTGACCTGTGATTGGCCAGGGCTGAACCAAGGCAAGGGTTTTGAACTGTGAAGGGGGAAAAATAACAAGGAAAAGCACAACAGACAAACAGCAGAAGTAGCGGCACTCCAGGATGCTGCACCGGGACCTGCCTATGTGCTGCCTATAATTTGGTGCATGTAAGACCTGGTGATAAATGGAACACGGCATTCAGATCTGGTTGTGGACACTTTGGGTACTTAGTCATGTCTTTTGGACGGTGTAACGCAGCCGCCACCTTTCAGCATTTCATTGATGACATCTTCTGCTAGATCAGCTTGTAGTCATTTATCTGGATGATATACTAATCTCCTCCGACTCTGAAGAAGAATACCGAAACCATGTCAGAGTTGTGCCACGGCGTCTTCTTGGGTTCTGTTCTTTCTACTGTAGGACAGCGGGTGGACTTCTGTAAGATTCCAGCAATCACTGACTGGCCAACCCCACGGAACGTGAAAGAGGTCCAGGGCTGGTGGGATTTGCTCGTTCCTACAGATGGTTTATTAAGAATGTTTCAGCTCTAACCGCACCAATCCATTAACCAGGACAAGGGGAAGAGCAATGGTTTGGCCTTCTCAAGCTCAGGATGTCGTCCTTTGTCTAAAGACCAAATTGACCCCAACCCCTTTCCAGACTCGCCCTGACCCTGAACTTGTCTTTATCGTTGCTGCTTCTGACTGTGCCGTAGGGGCAATTCTATCACTAAGAACTGGAGGGGAGGACTTGCTGCGTCCTTGTGCTTATTATTCTAGAAGATTGACCTTCTCAGAGAAGAATTGTGATGGAGGACACCAGGAGCTTCTGGCCATCGTTGCTGATTTTCAGGAGTGGCCCAGCAGATAGTGGAGCTATTGGACCATCGTCAGAGCTGCTGAATGTTTGTCTCCCCGTCAAGCTCGGTGGGTCTGATACTGACCAAATTTCATCTTGTGATCTCTTATAGACCTGGCTCCGAAACGGAAAAGCTGCCGCCGTATCCAGACTGTTCTCTAATGGCTCCCCACCACCTGCCCCACCAACTACCATTCTGTCAGATTCCAATCTTGTGGGGTCATTACTAACCAGGATCTGCTGGAAGAGATAAGAGCGGGATAGGAGACCGATCCGGTTCTTCTGAATCCCCCAGATGACGGATCCTGTACAATGTGTAGGGACTCGTACACGTTGCATTTATGTGCCAACGACTAAGAGAAGTCCAGTTTATTTCTGACTCCGAGCAGCAGGTCACGTTCAGAAGACAAAAGAACTTGTGTCCCTTCATTGGTGGCCTAATGATTAAGAGGACGTGAAGGAATGTTTCTTCTTGTAATAAAACTCCTCGCGCTCCGCCAGCGCCTCTTTGCAGCGTCTTCAATGACTTCCCCTTCTTGGGGGTTCTTATCTAGGGACTTTATTGTATTTCCTGCCTCTAAAGGGAAAAATGCCATCTTACTTGGGGCTGACCGACTGACCAAAGCAGCTCACTGTATCCCAGGTTCTGGTATGGAGCTGAGCTGCAGTAATAGTGCCCGACCGCTATACAGTGTGTGGAGCTGAGCTGCGGTAACAGTGCCCGACCGCTATACAGTGTGTGGAGCTGAGCTGCGGTAACAGTGCCCGACCGCTATACAGTGTGTGGAGCTGAGCTGCGGTAACAGTGCCCGACCGCTATACAGTGTGTGGAGCTGAGCTGCGGTAACAGTGCCCGACCGCTATACAGTGTGTGGAGCTGAGCTGCGGTAACAGTGCCCGACCGCTATACAGTGTGTGGAGCTGAGCTGCGGTAACAGTGCCCGACCGCTATACAGTGTGTGGAGCTGAGCTGCGGTAACAGTGCCCGACCGCTATACAGTGTGTGGAGCTGAGCTGCGGTAACAGTGCCCGACCGCTATACAGTGTGTGGAGCTGAGCTGCGGTAACAGTGCCCGACCGCTATACAGTGTGTGGAGCTGAGCTGCGGTAACAGTGCCCGACCGCTATACAGTGTGTGGAGCTGAGCTGTGGTAACAGTCCCTGACCGCTATACAGTGTGTGGAGCTGAGCTGCGGTAACAGTGCCCGACCGCTATACAGTGTGTGGAGCTGAGCTGCGGTAACAGTGCCCGACCGCTATACAGTGTGTGGAGCTGAGCTGCGGTAACAGTGCCCGACCGCTATACAGTGTGTGGAGCTGAGCTGCGGTAACAGTCCCTGACCGCTATACAGTGTGTGGAGCTGAGCTGCGGTAACAGTGCCCGACCGCTATACAGTGTGTGGAGCTGAGCTGCGGTAACAGTGCCCGACCGCTATACAGTGTGTGGAGCTGAGCTGCGGTAACAGTGCCCGACCGCTATACAGTGTGTGGAGCTGAGCTGCGGTAACAGTGCCCGACCGCTATACAGTGTGTGGAGCTGAGCTGCGGTAACAGTGTCCGACCGCTATACAGTGTGTGGAGCTGAGCTGCGGTAACAGTGCCCGATCGCTATACAGTGTGTGGAGCTGAGCTGCGGTAACAGTGCCCGATCGCTATACAGTGTGTGGAGCTGAGCTGCGGTAACAGTGTCCGACCGCTATACAGTGTGTGGAGCTGAGCTGCGGTAACAGTCCCTGACCGCTATACAGTGTGTGGAGCTGAGCTGCGGTAACAGTCCCTGACCGCTATACAGTGTGTGGAGCTGAGCTGCGGTAACAGTGCCCGACCGCTATACAGTGTGTGGAGCTGAGCTGCGGTAACAGTGCCCGACCGCTATACAGTGTGTGGAGCTGAGCTGCGGTAACAGTGCCCGACCGCTATACAGTGTGTGGAGCTGAGCTGCGGTAACAGTCCCTGACCGCTATACAGTGTGTGGAGCTGAGCTGCGGTAACAGTGCCCAACCGCTATACAGTGTGTGGAGCTGAGCTGCGGTAACAGTGCCCGACCGCTATACAGTGTGTGGAGCTGAGCTGCGGTAACAGTCCCTGACCGCTATACAGTGTGTGGAGCTGAGCTGCGGTAACAGTGCCCGACCGCTATACAGTGTGTGGAGCTGAGCTGCGGTAACAGTGTCCGACCGCTATACAGTGTGTGGAGCTGAGCTGCGGTAACAGTGCCCGACCGCTATACAGTGTGTGGAGCTGAGCTGCGGTAACAGTGCCCGACCGCTATACAGTGTGTGGAGCTGAGCTGCGGTAACAGTGCCCGACCGCTATACAGTGTGTGGAGCTGAGCTGCGGTAACAGTCCCTGACCGCTATACAGTGTGTGGAGCTGAGCTGCGGTAACAGTGCCCGACCGCTATACAGTGTGTGGAGCTGAGCTGCGGTAACAGTGCCCGACCGCTATACAGTGTGTGGAGCTGAGCTGCGGTAACAGTCCCTGACCGCTATACAGTGTGTGGAGCTGAGCTGCGGTAACAGTGCCCGACCGCTATACAGTGTGTGGAGCTGAGCTGCGGTAACAGTGTCCGACCGCTATACAGTGTGTGGAGCTGAGCTGCGGTAACAGTGCCCGACCGCTATACAGTGTGTGGAGCTGAGCTGCGGTAACAGTGCCCGACCGCTATACAGTGTGTGGAGCTGAGCTGCGGTAACAGTGCCCGACCGCTATACAGTGTGTGGAGCTGAGCTGCGGTAACAGTGTCCGACCGCTATACAGTGTGTGGAGCTGAGCTGCGGTAACAGTGCCCGACCGCTATACAGTGTGTGGAGCTGAGCTGCGGTAACAGTGCCCGACCGCTATACAGTGTGTGGAGCTGAGCTGCGGTAACAGTGTCCGACCGCTATACAGTGTGTGGAGCTGAGCTGCGGTAACAGTGCCCGACCGCTATACAGTGTGTGGAGCTGAGCTGGGGATTGGGGGGCGTGGGGCTCTGGGGATTGGGGGCCCTGGGGTTTGGGGGGCCCCTGGGGATTGCCTTCCTGCTCTGCTCATGACTCTCAGCTATTCTTCCTTCCAGAAACATCCCCACTTCTTCCAGTCCGTGTTCTCACTGTCCAGCAGTCCACGCTCTCTGCAACACCTGTGCCGCTGCGCTCTGCGCTCCCACCTGGAGGGACGACTCCCAGAGACTCTGCCACAGATCCCCCTGCCCGCCCCACTCTTACAGTTTGTACTGCTTGGATTCGAAGGGGTTTTGTACTGATATATGTGCTGGGGGAGGGGGGGTGGAGCCGCCCCAGGGTGTACATCATGTACATGTGATAGGGGGGTAGAGACGCCCTGGGGTGTACATCGTGTACATGTGATGGGGGGTAGGGCCGCCCTGGGGTGTACATCGTGTACATGTGATGGGGGGTAGAGACGCCCTGGGGTGTACATCATGTACATGTGATAGGGGGGTAGAGACGCCCTGGGGTGTACATCGTGTACATGTGATGGGGGGGTAGAGACGCCCTGGGGTGTACATCGTGTACATGTGATAGGGGGGTAGAGACGCCCTGGGGTGTACATCGTGTACATGTGATAGGGGGGTAGAGACGCCCTGGGGTGTACATCGTGTACATGTGATGGGGGGGTAGAGACGCCCTGGGGTGTACATCGTGTACATGTGATGGGGGGGTAGAGACGCCCTGGGGTGTACATCGTGTACATGTGATGGGGGGGTAGAGACGCCCTGGGGTGTACATCGTGTACATGTGATGGGGGGTAGAGACGCCCCGGAGGATATATCAGGTACTGATACATTTGCTGGGGGAGGGGGGGTGGAGCCGCCCCAGGGTGTATATCATGTACATGTGATGGGGGGGTAGAGACGCCCTGGGGTGTACATCGTGTACATGTGATGGGGGGTAGAGACGCCCTGGGGTGTACATCGTGTACATGTGATGGGGGGTAGAGACACCCTGGGGTGTACATCGTGTACATGTGATGGGGGGTAGAGACGCCCTGGGGTGTACATCGTGTACATGTGATGGGGGGTAGAGACGCCCTGGGGTGTACATCGTGTACATGTGATGGGGGGTAGAGACGCCCTGGGGTGTACATCGTGTACATGTGATGGGGGGTAGAGACGCCCTGGGGTGTACATCGTGTACATGTGATGGGGGGTAGGGCCGCCCTGGGGTGTACATCATGTACATGTGATAGGGGGGTAGAGACGCCCTGGGGTGTACATCGTGTACATGTGATGGGGGGGTAGAGACGCCCTGGGGTGTACATCGTGTACATGTGATGGGGGGGTAGAGACGCCCTGGGGTGTACATCGTGTACATGTGATGGGGGGTAGAGACGCCCTGGGGTGTACATCGTGTACATGTGATGGGGGGTAGAGACGCCCTGGGGTGTACATCGTGTACATGTGATGGGGGGTAGAGACGCCCTGGGGTGTACATCGTGTACATGTGATGGGGGGGTAGAGACGCCCTGGGGTGTACATCGTGTACATGTGATGGGGGGTAGAGACGCCCTGGGGTGTACATCGTGTACATGTGATGGGGGGTAGGGCCGCCCTGGGGTGTACATCGTGTACATGTGATGGGGGGTAGAGACGCCCTGGGGTGTACATCGTGTACATGTGATGGGGGGTAGAGACGCCCTGGGGTGTACATCGTGTACATGTGATGGGGGGGTAGAGACGCCCTGGGGTGTACATCGTGTACATGTGATGGGGGGTAGAGACGCCCTGGGGTGTACATCGTGTACATGTGATGGGGGGTAGAGACGCCCTGGGGTGTACATCGTGTACATGTGATGGGGGGTAGAGACGCCCTGGGGTGTACATCGTGTACATGTGATGGGGGGTAGAGACGCCCTGGGGTGTACATCGTGTACATGTGATGGGGGGTAGAGACGCCCTGGGGTGTACATCGTGTACATGTGATGGGGGGTAGGGCCGCCCTGGGGTGTACATCGTGTACATGTGATAGGGGGGTAGAGACGCCCTGGGGTGTACATCGTGTACATGTGATGGGGGGGTAGAGACGCCCTGGGGTGTACATCGTGTACATGTGATGGGGGGGTAGAGACGCCCTGGGGTGTACATCGTGTACATGTGATGGGGGGTAGAGACGCCCTGGGGTGTACATCGTGTACATGTGATGGGGGGTAGAGACGCCCTGGGGTGTACATCGTGTACATGTGATGGGGGGTAGAGACGCCCTGGGGTGTACATCGTGTACATGTGATGGGGGGGTAGAGACGCCCTGGGGTGTACATCGTGTACATGTGATGGGGGGTAGAGACGCCCTGGGGTGTACATCGTGTACATGTGATGGGGGGTAGGGCCGCCCTGGGGTGTACATCGTGTACATGTGATGGGGGGTAGAGACGCCCTGGGGTGTACATCGTGTACATGTGATGGGGGGTAGAGACGCCCTGGGGTGTACATCGTGTACATGTGATGGGGGGGTAGAGACGCCCTGGGGTGTACATCGTGTACATGTGATGGGGGGTAGAGACGCCCTGGGGTGTACATCGTGTACATGTGATGGGGGGGTAGAGACGCCCTAGGGTGTACATCGTGTACATGTGATGGGGGGTAGAGACGCCCTGGGGTGTACATCGTGTACATGTGATGGGGGGTAGAGACGCCCTGGGGTGTACATCGTGTACATGTGATGGGGGGTAGAGACGCCCTGGGGTGTACATCGTGTACATGTGATGGGGGGTAGAGACGCCCTGGGGTGTACATCGTGTACATGTGATGGGGGGTAGAGACGCCCTGGGGTGTACATCGTGTACATGTGATGGGGGGGTAGAGACGCCCTGGGGTGTACATCGTGTACATGTGATGGGGGGTAGAGACGCCCTGGGGTGTACATCGTGTACATGTGATGGGGGGGTAGAGACGCCCTGGGGTGTACATCGTGTACATGTGATGGGGGGTAGAGACGCCCTGGGGTGTACATCGTGTACATGTGATGGGGGGTAGAGACGCCCTGGGGTGTACATCGTGTACATGTGATGGGGGGGTAGAGACGCCCTGGGGTGTACATCGTGTACATGTGATGGGGGGGTAGAGACGCCCTGGGGTGTACATCGTGTACATGTGATGGGGGGGTAGAGACGCCCTGGGGTGTACATCGTGTACATGTGATGGGGGGGTAGAGACGCCCTGGGGTGTACATCGTGTACATGTGATGGGGGGGTAGAGACGCCCTGGGGTGTACATCGTGTACATGTGATGGGGGGGTAGAGACGCCCTGGGGTGTACATCATGTACATGTGATGGGGGGTAGGGCCGCCCTGGGGTGTACATCGTGTACATGTGATGGGGGGTAGAGACGCCCTGGGGTGTACATCGTGTACATGTGATGGGGGGTAGGGCCGCCCTGGGGTGTACATCGTGTACATGTGATGGGGGGGTAGAGACGCCCTGGGGTGTACATCGTGTACATGTGATGGGGGGGTAGAGACGCCCTGGGGTGTACATCGTGTACATGTGATGGGGGGTAGAGACGCCCTGGGGTGTACATCGTGTACATGTGATGGGGGGGTAGAGACGCCCTAGGGTGTACATCATGTACATGTGATGGGGGGTAGAGACGCCCTGGGGTGTACATCGTGTACATGTGATGGGGGGGTAGAGACGCCCTGGGGTGTACATCGTGTACATGTGATGGGGGGTAGGGCCGCCCTTCCCCAACTCTCTATTATGTATGTTGTATATTATGGAACTGAAAAACAATAAAAACCTGAAACTCCTGCCTGGCTTCTGTGGCCGTATGTGCTGCTTATTATATAGGTGAGAGGGAATCGCCAGTAAAGCAATTCCTTAGTAGCTACTGCAGGAAGCCAGGAGGAGGAAAGCGAGCGACAGAGACAGTGAGTCCTAATGCTTGACCCTGCCCCAGTACCTGCCTACCCTGGGCGAGAGAGGACAACTGGGCGAGAGAGGACAACTGGGCGAGAGAGGACAACTGGGCGAGAGAGGACAGCTGGGCGAGAGAGGACAGCTGGGCGAGAGAGGACAACTGGGCGAGAGAGGACAACTGGGCGAGAGAGGACAACTGGGCGAGAGAGGACAACTGGGCGAGAGAGGACAACTGGGCGAGAGAGGACAGCTGGGCGAGAGAGGACAGCTGGGCGAGGGAGGACAGCTGGGCGAGGGAGGACAACTGGGCGAGGGAGGACAACTGGGCGAGGGAGGACAACTGGGCGAGAGAGGACAACTGGGCGAGGGAGGACAACTGGGCGAGGGAGGACAACTGGGCGAGGGAGGACAACTGGGCGAGGGAGGACAACTGGGCGAGAGAGGACAACTGGGCGAGAGAGGACAACTGGGCGAGGGAGGACAACTGGGCGAGGGAGGACAACTGGGCGAGAGAGGACAACTGGGCGAGAGAGGACAACTGGGCGAGGGAGGACAGCTGGGCGAGAGAGGACAGCTGGGCGAGAGAGGACAGCTGGGCGAGAGAGGACAACTGGGCGAGGGAGGACAACTGGGCGAGGGAGGACAGCTGGGCGAGGGAGGACAGCTGGGCGAGGGAGGACAACTGGGCGAGGGAGGACAACTGGGCGAGGGAGGACAGCTGGGCGAGGGAGGACAGCTGGGCGAGGGAGGACAGCTGGGCGAGAGAGGACAACTGGGCGACAGTCCCTTCCTATAATAGATTGTAAGCTCTTGCGAGCAGGGCCCTCCGTCCCATTGTGTGAAATGACTTTCTTTTTTATGTCTCTTTCTGTCGGTATTTGAAGCTTACACGTTGTACAGCGCTGCGGGATATGTTGGCGCTATAGAAATAACATGTATTATGATTATTATTATACAAGTGAATACACAGAACGCAGAGAAGACAAACAGGCCGGAGTAATCTATAGAGCCATAGGGTCACTGGCAGGCTGATAGCGACTAGTCACACCTGTATATACCACACGCTGTCTGTATAGATCACACGCTGTCTGTATAGATCACACGCTGTCTGTATAGATCACACGCTGTCTGTATAGATCACACGCTGTCTGTATAGATCACACGCTGTCTGTCTATATCACTCGCTGTCTGTATAGATCACACGCTGTCTGTATAGATCACACGCTGTCTGTATAGATCACACGCTGTCTGTATATATCACACGCTGTCTGTATAGATCACACGCTGTCTGTATAGATCACACGCTGTCTGTCTGTATCACACGCTGTCTGTATATATCACACGCTGTCTGTCTAGATCACACGCTGTCTGTATAGATCACACGCTGTCTGTATAGATCACACGCTGTCTGTATAGATCACACGCTGTCTGTCTAGATCACACGCTGTCTGTATAGATCACACGCTGTCTGTCTGTATCACACGCTGTCTGTCTATATCACACGCTGTCTGTCTGTATCACACGCTGTCTGTCTATATCACTCGCTGTCTGTATAGATCACACGCTGTCTGTATAGATCACACGCTGTCTGTCTATATCACTCGCTGTCTGTATAGATCACTCGCTGTCTGTATATATCACACGCTGTCTGTATATATCACACGCTGTCTGTATAGATCACACGCTGTCTGTATAGATCACACGCTGTCTGTATATATCACACGCTGTCTGTATAGATCACACGCTGTCTGTCTGTATCACACGCTGTCTGTCTGTATCACACGCTGTCTGTCTATATCACACGCTGTCTGTCTATATCACACGCTGTCTGTATAGATCAACGCTGTCTGTCTGTATCACACGCTGTCTGTCTGTATCACACGCTGTCTGTCTATATCACACGCTGTCTGTCTATATCACTCGCTGTCTGTATAGATCACACGCTGTCTGTCTATATCACTCGCTGTCTGTATAGATCACACGCTGTCTGTATAGATCACACGCTGTCTGTATATATCACACGCTGTCTGTATATATCACACACTGTCTGTATAGATCACACGCTGTCTGTATCACGCGCTGTCTGTATAGATCACACGCTGTCTGTATAGATCACACGCTGTCTGTATATATCACACGCTGTCTGTATAGATCACACGCTGTCTGTATAGATCACACGCTGTCTGTATATATCACACGCTGTCTGTCTATATCACACGCTGTCTGTCTAGATCACACGCTGTCTGTATAGATCACACGCTGTCTGTATAGATCACACGCTGTCTGTATAGATCACACGCTGTCTGTCTGTATCACACGCTGTCTGTATATATCACACGCTGTCTGTCTAGATCACACGCTGTCTGTATAGATCACACGCTGTCTGTCTAGATCACGCGCTGTCTGTATAGATCACGCGCTGTCTGTATAGATCACGCGCTGTCTGTATAGATCACGCGCTGTCTGTATAGATCACGCGCTGTCTGTATAGATCACGCGCTGTCTGTATAGATCACGCGCTGTCTGTATAGATCACACGCTGTCTGTATAGATCACACGCTGTCTGTATATATCACACGCTGTCTGTATATATCACACGCTGTCTGTCTGTATCACACGCTGTCTGTATATATCACACGCTGTCTGTATAGATCACACGCTGTCTGTATAGATCACACGCTGTCTGTATCACGCGCTGTCTGTATAGATCACACGCTGTCTGTATAGATCACACGCTGTCTGTATAGATCACACGCTGTCTGTATAGATCACACGCTGTCTGTATAGATCACACGCTGTCTGTATATATCACACGCTGTCTGTCTATATCACACGCTGTCTGTCTAGATCACACGCTGTCTGTCTAGATCACACGCTGTCTGTATAGATCACACGCTGTCTGTATATATCACACGCTGTCTGTCTGTATCACACGCTGTCTGTATATATCACACGCTGTCTGTCTAGATCACACGCTGTCTGTATAGATCACACGCTGTCTGTATAGATCACACGCTGTCTGTATAGATCACACGCTGTCTGTCTAGATCACACGCTGTCTGTATAGATCACACGCTGTCTGTCTGTATCACACGCTGTCTGTCTATATCACACGCTGTCTGTCTGTATCACACGCTGTCTGTCTATATCACTCGCTGTCTGTATAGATCACACGCTGTCTGTATAGATCACACGCTGTCTGTATAGATCACACGCTGTCTGTATATATCACTCGCTGTCTGTATAGATCACACGCTGTCTGTATAGATCACACGCTGTCTGTATAGATCACACGCTGTCTGTCTGTATCACACGCTGTCTGTCTGTATCACACGCTGTCTGTCTGTATCACACGCTGTCTGTCTATATCACACGCTGTCTGTATAGATCACTCGCTGTCTGTATAGATCACACGCTGTCTGTCTATATCACACGCTGTCTGTATAGATCACTCGCTGTCTGTCTAGATCACACGCTGTCTGTATAGATCACACGCTGTCTGTCTGTATCACACGCTGTCTGTCTGTATCACACGCTGTCTGTCTCACACGCTGTCTGTATAGATCACACGCTGTCTGTATAGATCACACGCTGTCTGTATAGATCACACGCTGTCTGTATAGATCACACGCTGTCTGTATAGATCACACGCTGTCTGTATATATCACACGCTGTCTGTATATATCACACACTGTCTGTATAGATCACACGCTGTCTGTATCACGCGCTGTCTGTATAGATCACACGCTGTCTGTATAGATCACACGCTGCATGTACAGTATATATCACACGCTGCATGTACAGTATATATCACACGCTGCATGTACAGTATATATCACACGCTGTCTGTCTATATCACACGCTATCTATATATATCACACGCTGTCTGTCTAGATCACACGCTGTCTGTATAGATCACACGCTGTCTGTCTATATCACTCGCTGTCTGTATAGATCACACGCTGTCTGTATAGATCACACGCTGTCTGTATAGATCACACGCTGTCTGTATAGATCACTCGCTGTCTGTATAGATCACACGCTGTCTGTATAGATCACACGCTGTCTGTCTATATCACTCGCTGTCTGTATAGATCACACGCTGTCTGTATAGATCACACGCTGTCTGTATAGATCACTCGCTGTCTGTCTAGATCACACGCTGTCTGTATAGATCACTCGCTGTCTGTATATATCACACGCTGTCTGTCTATATCACTCGCTGTCTGTATAGATCACACGCTGTCTGTATAGATCACACGCTGTCTGTCTAGATCACTCGCTGTCTGTATAGATCACACGCTGTCTGTATAGATCACACGCTGTCTGTATAGATCACACGCTGTCTGTATATATCACACGCTGTCTGTATAGATCACACGCTGTCTGTCTATATCACACGCTGTCTGTCTATATCACACGCTGTCTGTATAGATCAACGCTGTCTGTCTGTATCACACGCTGTCTGTCTGTATCACACGCTGTCTGTCTATATCACACGCTGTCTGTCTATATCACTCGCTGTCTGTATAGATCACACGCTGTCTGTCTATATCACTCGCTGTCTGTATAGATCACACGCTGTCTGTATAGATCACACGCTGTCTGTATATATCACACGCTGTCTGTATATATCACACACTGTCTGTATAGATCACACGCTGTCTGTATCACGCGCTGTCTGTATAGATCACACGCTGTCTGTATAGATCACACGCTGTCTGTATATATCACACGCTGTCTGTATAGATCACACGCTGTCTGTATAGATCACACGCTGTCTGTATATATCACACGCTGTCTGTCTATATCACACGCTGTCTGTCTAGATCACACGCTGTCTGTATAGATCACACGCTGTCTGTATAGATCACACGCTGTCTGTATATATCACACGCTGTCTGTATAGATCACACGCTGTCTGTATATATCACTCGCTGTCTGTATAGATCACACGCTGTCTGTCTGTATCACACGCTGTCTGTATATATCACACGCTGTCTGTCTAGATCACACGCTGTCTGTATAGATCACACGCTGTCTGTCTAGATCACGCGCTGTCTGTATAGATCACGCGCTGTCTGTATAGATCACGCGCTGTCTGTATAGATCACGCGCTGTCTGTATAGATCACGCGCTGTCTGTATAGATCACGCGCTGTCTGTATAGATCACGCGCTGTCTGTATAGATCACACGCTGTCTGTATAGATCACACGCTGTCTGTATATATCACACGCTGTCTGTATATATCACACGCTGTCTGTCTGTATCACACGCTGTCTGTATATATCACACGCTGTCTGTATAGATCACACGCTGTCTGTATAGATCACACGCTGTCTGTATCACGCGCTGTCTGTATAGATCACACGCTGTCTGTATAGATCACACGCTGTCTGTATAGATCACACGCTGTCTGTATAGATCACACGCTGTCTGTATAGATCACACGCTGTCTGTATATATCACACGCTGTCTGTCTATATCACACGCTGTCTGTCTAGATCACACGCTGTCTGTCTAGATCACACGCTGTCTGTATAGATCACACGCTGTCTGTATATATCACACGCTGTCTGTCTATATCACACGCTGTCTGTATATATCACACGCTGTCTGTCTAGATCACACGCTGTCTGTATAGATCACACGCTGTCTGTATAGATCACACGCTGTCTGTATAGATCACACGCTGTCTGTCTAGATCACACGCTGTCTGTATAGATCACACGCTGTCTGTCTGTATCACACGCTGTCTGTCTATATCACACGCTGTCTGTCTGTATCACACGCTGTCTGTCTATATCACTCGCTGTCTGTATAGATCACACGCTGTCTGTATAGATCACACGCTGTCTGTATAGATCACACGCTGTCTGTATAGATCACACGCTGTCTGTATATATCACTCGCTGTCTGTATAGATCACACGCTGTCTGTATAGATCACACGCTGTCTGTATAGATCACACGCTGTCTGTCTGTATCACACGCTGTCTGTCTGTATCACACGCTGTCTGTCTATATCACACGCTGTCTGTATAGATCACTCGCTGTCTGTATAGATCACACGCTGTCTGTCTATATCACACGCTGTCTGTATAGATCACTCGCTGTCTGTCTAGATCACACGCTGTCTGTATAGATCACACGCTGTCTGTCTGTATCACACGCTGTCTGTCTGTATCACACGCTGTCTGTCTCACACGCTGTCTGTATAGATCACACGCTGTCTGTATAGATCACACGCTGTCTGTATAGATCACACGCTGTCTGTATAGATCACACGCTGTCTGTATAGATCACACGCTGTCTGTATATATCACACGCTGTCTGTATATATCACACACTGTCTGTATAGATCACACGCTGTCTGTATCACGCGCTGTCTGTATAGATCACACGCTGTCTGTATAGATCACACGCTGCATGTACAGTATATATCACACGCTGCATGTACAGTATATATCACACGCTGCATGTACAGTATATATCACACGCTGTCTGTCTATATCACACGCTATCTATATATATCACACGCTGTCTGTCTAGATCACACGCTGTCTGTATAGATCACACGCTGTCTGTCTATATCACTCGCTGTCTGTATAGATCACACGCTGTCTGTATAGATCACACGCTGTCTGTATAGATCACACGCTGTCTGTATAGATCACTCGCTGTCTGTATAGATCACACGCTGTCTGTATAGATCACACGCTGTCTGTCTATATCACTCGCTGTCTGTATAGATCACACGCTGTCTGTATAGATCACACGCTGTCTGTATAGATCACTCGCTGTCTGTCTAGATCACACGCTGTCTGTATAGATCACTCGCTGTCTGTATATATCACACGCTGTCTGTCTATATCACTCGCTGTCTGTATAGATCACACGCTGTCTGTATAGATCACACGCTGTCTGTCTAGATCACTCGCTGTCTGTATAGATCACACGCTGTCTGTATAGATCACACGCTGTCTGTATAGATCACACGCTGTCTGTATATATCACACGCTGTCTGTATAGATCACACGCTGTCTGTCTATATCACACGCTGTCTGTCTATATCACACGCTGTCTGTATAGATCACACGCTGTCTGTATAGATCACACGCTGTCTGTATATATCACTCGCTGTCGGTCACTGTAGGGCTCCACTCTAGTAAAGGGAATGGTGCAGTACTTGGGAATAGCCACATGATGGCAGCAGTGTCGCACATCCTGCTCAGAGCACTCCAAGAACTAGAGCTTGTCAGGTCAGCGGGGAATCCACAGTCTGCCAGGAGGAATAGCAGGGGGACATTATATATATTATATACTCTGTATTATACCCGCTGTGCCAGGAGGAATAGCAGGGGGACATTATATATATTATATACTCTGTATTATACCCGCTGTGTCAGGAGGAATAGCAGGGGGACATTATATATATTATATACTCTGTATTATACCCGCTGTGCCAGGAGGAATAGCAGGGGGACATTATATATATTATATACTCTGTATTATACCCGCTGTGCCAGGAGGAATAGCAGGGGGACATTATATATATTATATACTCTGTATTATACCCGCTGTGCCAGGAGGAATAGCAGGGGGACATTATATATATTATATACTCTGTATTATACCCGCTGTGTCAGGAGGAATAGCAGGGGGACATTATATATATTATATACTCTGTATTATACCCGCTGTGCCAGGAGGAATAGCAGGGGGACATTATATATATTATATACTCTGTATTATACCCGCTGTGCCAGGAGGAATAGCAGGGGGACATTATATATATTATATACTCTGTATTATACCCGCTGTGCCAGGAGGAATAGCAGGGGGACATTATATATATTATATACTCTGTATTATACCCGCTGTGCCAGGAGGAATAGCAGGGGGACATTATATATATTATATACTCTGTATTATACCCGCTGTGCCAGGAGGAATAGCAGGGGGACATTATATATATTATATACTCTGTATTATACCCGCTGTGCCAGGAGGAATAGCAGGGGGACATTATATATATTATATACTCTGTATTATACCCGCTGTGCCAGGAGGAATAGCAGGGGGACATTATATATATTATATACTCTGTATTATACCCGCTGTGCCAGGAGGAATAGCAGGGGGACATTATATATATTATATACTCTGTATTATACCCGCTGTGCCAGGAGGAATAGCAGGGGGACATTATATATATTATATACTCTGTATTATACCCGCTGTGCCAGGAGGAATAGCAGGGGGACATTATATATATTATATACTCTGTATTATACCCGCTGTGTCAGGAGGAATAGCAGGGGGACATTATATATATTATATACTCTGTATTATACCCGCTGTGCCAGGAGGAATAGCAGGGGGACATTATATATATTATATACTCTGTATTATACCCGCTGTGCCAGGAGGAATAGCAGGGGGACATTATATATATATTATATACTCTGTATTATACCCGCTGTGCCAGGAGGAATAGCAGGGGGACATTATATATATTATATACTCTGTATTATACCCGCTGTGCCAGGAGGAATAGCAGGGGGACATTATATATATTATATACTCTGTATTATACCCGCTGTGTCAGGAGGAATAGCAGGGGGACATTATATATATTATATACTCTGTATTATACCCGCTGTGCCAGGAGGAATAGCAGGGGGACATTATATATATTATATACTCTGTATTATACCCGCTGTGTCAGGAGGAATAGCAGGGGGACATTATATATATTATATACTCTGTATTATACCCGCTGTGCCAGGAGGAATAGCAGGGGGACATTATATATATTATATACTCTGTATTATACCCGCTGTGTCAGGAGGAATAGCAGGGGGACATTATATATATTATATACTCTGTATTATACCCGCTGTGCCAGGAGGAATAGCAGGGGGACATTATATATATTATATACTCTGTATTATACCCGCTGTGTCAGGAGGAATAGCAGGGGGACATTATATATATTATATACTCTGTATTATACCCGCTGTGCCAGGAGGAATAGCAGGGGGACATTATATATATTATATACTCTGTATTATACCCGCTGTGTCAGGAGGAATAGCAGGGGGACATTATATATATTATATACTCTGTATTATACCCGCTGTGCCAGGAGGAATAGCAGGGGGACATTATATATATTATATACTCTGTATTATACCCGCTGTGCCAGGAGGAATAGCAGGGGGACATTATATATATTATATACTCTGTATTATACCCGCTGTGCCAGGAGGAATAGCAGGGGGACATTATATATATTATATACTCTGTATTATACCCGCTGTGCCAGGAGGAATAGCAGGGGGACATTATATATATTATATACTCTGTATTATACCCGCTGTGTCAGGACATTATATCACGTCACCCGTCCTGAAGACCCCAAAGGAACGTGCTGGTATATATTATAGTGTAGTGTATATTATAGATTGTAGTATATAGTATAATGTATACTGTGGTGTATATTATAGTGTAGTGTATATTATACATCATGCACACTGTCCGATACTGCACACTCAGCTCAACTACTCCGGAGTAGTTGAGCTGAGCGCACGGCCCGATGTAGCAGAGCTGGCAGATGTAGCAGACCGATACAGCAGACTCACACACTTAGCTCTGCTGCATCGGACTGCTAACATCAGCCAGCTCTGCTAAATCTCTGGTGTATCTGCACTACTGCCAACCATCCCTCCAGCTACTCCTCCTGTCACACACACAGCTCTGCACTACTGCCAACCATCCCTCCAGCTACTCCTCCTGTCACACACACACAGCTCTGCACTACTGCCAACCATCCCTCCAGCTACTCCTCCTGTCACACACAGCTCTGCTACACCCAACCATCCCTCCAGCTACTCCTCCTGTCACACACACAGCTCTGCACTACTGCCAACCATCCCTCCAGCTACTCCTCCTGTCACACACACACAGCTCTGCACTACTGCCAACCATCCCTCCATCTACTCCTCCTGTCACACACAGCTCTGTACTACTCCCAACCATCCCTCCAGCTACTCCTCCTGTCACACACACAGCTCTGCACTACTGCCAACCATCCCTCCAGCTACTCCTCCTGTCACACACACAGCTCTGCACTACTGCCAACCATCCCTCCAGCTACTCCTCCTGTCACACACACAGCTCTGCACTACTGCCAACCATCCCTCCAGCTACTCCTCCTGTCACACACACAGCTCTGCACTACTGCCAACCATCCCTCCAGCTACTCCTCCTGTCACACACACACAGCTCTGCTACACCCAACCATCCCTCCAGCTACTCCTCCTGTCACACACAGCTCTGCTACACCCAACCATCCCTCCAGCTACTCCTCCTGTCACACACACAGCTCTGCACTACTGCCAACCATCCCTCCAGCTACTCCTCCTGTCACACACACAGCTCTGCACTACTGCCAACCATCCCTCCAGCTACTCCTCCTGTCACACACACAGCTCTGCACTACTGCCAACCATCCCTCCAGCTACTCCTCCTGTCACACACACAGCTCTGCACTACTGCCAACCATCCCTCCAGCTACTCCTCCTGTCACACACACAGCTCTGCACTACTGCCAACCATCCCTCCAGCTACTCCTCCTGTCACACACACAGCTCTGCACTACTGCCAACCATCCCTCCATCTACTCCTCCTGTCACACACACAGCTCTGCACTACTGCCAACCATCCCTCCAGCTACTCCTCCTGTCACACACACACAGCTCTGCACTACTGCCAACCATCCCTCCAGCTACTCCTCCTGTCACACACAGCTCTGCTACACCCAACCATCCCTCCAGCTACTCCTCCTGTCACACACACAGCTCTGCACTACTGCCAACCATCCCTCCAGCTACTCCTCCTGTCACACACACACAGCTCTGCACTACTGCCAACCATCCCTCCATCTACTCCTCCTGTCACACACAGCTCTGTACTACTCCCAACCATCCCTCCAGCTACTCCTCCTGTCACACACACAGCTCTGCACTACTGCCAACCATCCCTCCAGCTACTCCTCCTGTCACACACACAGCTCTGCACTACTGCCAACCATCCCTCCAGCTACTCCTCCTGTCACACACACAGCTCTGCACTACTGCCAACCATCCCTCCAGCTACTCCTCCTGTCACACACACAGCTCTGCACTACTGCCAACCATCCCTCCAGCTACTCCTCCTGTCACACACACACAGCTCTGCTACACCCAACCATCCCTCCAGCTACTCCTCCTGTCACACACACAGCTCTGCACTACTGCCAACCATCCCTCCAGCTACTCCTCCTGTCACACACACAGCTCTGCACTACTGCCAACCATCCCTCCAGCTACTCCTCCTGTCACACACACAGCTCTGCACTACTGCCAACCATCCCTCCAGCTACTCCTCCTGTCACACACACAGCTCTGCACTACTGCCAACCATCCCTCCAGCTACTCCTCCTGTCACACACACAGCTCTGCACTACTGCCAACCATCCCTCCAGCTACTCCTCCTGTCACACACACAGCTCTGCACTACTGCCAACCATCCCTCCATCTACTCCTCCTGTCACACACACAGCTCTGCACTACTGCCAACCATCCCTCCAGCTACTCCTCCTGTCACACACACAGCTCTGCACTACTGCCAACCATCCCTCCAGCTACTCCTCCTGTCACACACACACAGCTCTGCACTACTGCCAACCATCCCTCCAGCTACTCCTCCTGTCACACACACACAGCTCTGCACTACTGCCAACCATCCCTCCAGCTACTCCTCCTGTCACACACACAGCTCTGCACTACTGCCAACCATCCCTCCAGCTACTCCTCCTGTCACACACACAGCTCTGCACTACTGCCAACCATCCCTCCAGCTACTCCTCCTGTCACACACACAGCTCTGCACTACTCCCAACCATCCCTCCAGCTACTCCTCCTGTCACACACACAGCTCTGCACTACTGCCAACCATCCCTCCAGCTACTCCTCCTGTCACACACACAGCTCTGCTACACCCAACCATCCCTCCAGCTACTCCTCCTGTCACACACACACAGCTCTGCTACACCCAGCCATCCCTCCAGCTACTCCTCCTGTCACACACACAGCTCTGCACTACTGCCAACCATCCCTCCAGCTACTCCTCCTGTCACACACACACAGCTCTGCACTACTGCCAACCATCCCTCCAGCTACTCCTCCTGTCACACACACAGCTCTGCACTACTGCCAACAATCCCTCCAGCTCCTCCTCCTGTCACACACACAGCTCTGCTACACCCAACCATCCCTCCAGCTACTCCTCCTGTCACACACACAGCTCTGCACTACTGCCAACCATCCCTCCAGCTACTCCTCCTGTCACACACACAGCTCTGCACTACTGCCAACCATCCCTCCAGCTACTCCTCCTGTCACACACACAGCTCTGCTACACCCAACCATCCCTCCATCTACTCCTCCTGTCACACACACAGCTCTGCACTACTGCCAACCATCCTTCCAGCTACTCCTCCTGTCACACACACACAGCTCTGCACTACTGCCAACCATCCTTCCAGCTACTCCTCCTGTCACACACACAGCTCTGCACTACTGCCAACCATCCCTCCATCTACTCCTCCTGTCACACACACAGCTCTGCACTACACCCAACCATCCCTCCAGCTACTCCTCCTGTCACACACACAGCTCTGCACTACTGCCAACCATCCCTCCAGCTACTCCTCCTGTCACACACACACAGCTCTGCACTACTGCCAACCATCCTTCCAGCTACTCCTCCTGTCACACACACAGCTCTGCACTACTGCCAACCATCCCTCCATCTACTCCTCCTGTCACACACACAGCTCTGCACTACACCCAGCCATCCCTCCAGCTACTCCTCCTGTCACACACACAGCTCTGCACTACTGCCAACCATCCCTCCAGCTACTCCTCCTGTCACACACAGCTCTGCACTACTGCCAACAATCCCTCCAGCTACTCCTCCTGTCACACACAGCTCTGCACTACTGCCAACCATCCCTCCAGCTACTCCTCCTGTCACACACACAGCTCTGCACTACTGCCAACCATCCCTCCAGCTACTCCTCCTGTCACACACACAGCTCTGCACTACTGCCAACCATCCCTCCAGCTACTCCTCCTGTCACACACACAGCTCTGCACTACTGCCAACCATCCCTCCAGCTACTCCTCCTGTCACACACACAGCTCTGCACTACTGCCAACCATCCCTCCAGCTACTCCTCCTGTCACACACACAGCTCTGCTACACCCAACCATCCCTCCAGCTACTCCTCCTGTCACACACACAGCTCTGCACTACACCCAACCATCCCTCCAGCTACTCCTCCTGTCACACACAGCTCTGCGCTACTCCCAACCATCCCTCCAGCTACTCCTCCTGTCACACACAGCTCTGCGCTACTGCCAACCATCCCTCCAGCTACTCCTCCTGTCACACACACAGCTCTGCGCTACTGCCAACCATCCCTCCAGCTACTCCTCCTGTCACACACACAGCTCTGCACTACTGCCAACCATCCCTCCAGCTACTCCTCCTGTCACACACACAGCTCTGCACTACTGCCAACCATCCCTCCAGCTACTCCTCCTGTCACACACACAGCTCTGCACTACTGCCAACCATCCCTCCAGCTACTCCTCCTGTCACACACACAGCTCTGCACTACTGCCAACCATCCCTCCAGCTACTCCTCCTGTCACACACACAGCTCTGCACTACTGCCAACCATCCCTCCAGCTACTCCTCCTGTCACACACACAGCTCTGCACTACTGCCAACCATCCCTCCAGCTACTCCTCCTGTCACACACAGCTCTGCACTACTGCCAACCATCCCTCCAGCTACTCCTCCTGTCACACACACAGCTCTGCACTACTGCCAACCATCCCTCCAGCTACTCCTCCTGTCACACACACAGCTCTGCACTACTGCCAACCATCCCTCCAGCTACTCCTCCTGTCACACACACAGCTCTGCACTACTGCCAACCATCCCTCCAGCTACTCCTCCTGTCACACACACAGCTCTGCACTACTGCCAACCATCCCTCCAGCTACTCCTCCTGTCACACACACAGCTCTGCACTACACCCAACCATCCCTCCAGCTACTCCTCCTGTCACACACACAGCTCTGCACTACTGCCAACCATCCCTCCAGCTACTCCTCCTGTCACACACACAGCTCTGCACTACTGCCAACCATCCCTCCAGCTACTCCTCCTGTCACACACAGCTCTGCACTACTGCCAACCATCCCTCCAGCTACTCCTCCTGTCACACACAGCTCTGCTACACCCAACCATCCCTCCAGCTACTCCTCCTGTCACACACACAGCTCTGCACTACTCCCAACCATCCCTCCAGCTACTCCTCCTGTCACACACACAGCTCTGCACTACTGCCAACCATCCCTCCAACTACTCCTCCTGTCACACACAGCTCTGCACTACTCCCAACCATCCCTCCAGCTACTCCTCCTGTCACACACACAGCTCTGCACTACTGCCAACCATCCCTCCAGCTACTCCTCCTGTCACACACAGCTCTGCACTACTCCCAACCATCCCTCCAGCTACTCCTCCTGTCACACACACAGCTCTGCACTACTGCCAACCATCCCTCCAGCTACTCCTCCTGTCACACACACAGCTCTGCACTACTGCCAACCATCCCTCCAGCTACTCCTCCTGTCACACACACACAGCTCTGCACTACTGCCAACCATCCCTCCAGCTACTCCTCCTGTCACACACACACAGCTCTGCTACACCCAGCCATCCCTCCAGCTACTCCTCCTGTCACACACACAGCTCTGCACTACTGCCAACCATCCCTCCAGCTACTCCTCCTGTCACACACACAGCTCTGCACTACTGCCAACCATCTACTGCCAACCATCCCTCCAGCTACTCCTCCTGTCACACACACAGCTCTGCACTACTGCCAACCATCCCTCCAGCTACTCCTCCTGTCACACACACAGCTCTGCACTACTGCCAACCATCCCTCCAGCTACTCCTCCTGTCACACACACACACAGCTCTGCACTACTGCCAACCATCCCTCCAGCTACTCCTCCTGTCACACACACAGCTCTGCACTACACCCAACCATCCCTCCATCTACTCCTCCTGTCACACACACAGCTCTGCACTACTGCCAACCATCCCTCCAGCTACTCCTCCTGTCACACACACAGCTCTGCTACACCCAACCATCCCTCCAGCTACTCCTCCTGTCACACACACAGCTCTGCACTACACCCAACCATCCCTCCAGCTACTCCTCCTGTCACACACACAGCTCTGCACTACTGCCAACCATCCCTCCAGCTACTCCTCCTGTCACACACACAGCTCTGCACTACTGCCAACCATCCCTCCAGCTACTCCTCCTGTCACACACACAGCTCTGCACTACTCCCAACCATCCCTCCAGCTACTCCTCCTGTCACACACACAGCTCTGCTACACCCAACCATCCCTCCAGCTACTCCTCCTGTCACACACACAGCTCTGCACTACTGCCAACCATCCCTCCATCTACTCCTCCTGTCACACACACAGCTCTGCACTACTGCCAACCATCCCCTCCAGCTACTCCTCCTGTCACACACACAGCTCTGCACTACTGCCAACCATCCCTCCATCTACTCCTCCTGTCACACACACAGCTCTGCACTACTGCCAACCATCCCTCCAGCTACTCCTCCTGTCACACACACAGCTCTGCACTACTGCCAACCATCCCCCAGCTACTCCTCCTGTCACACACAGCTCTGCACTACTGCCAACCATCCCTCCAGCTACTCCTCCTGTCACACACACAGCTCTGCACTACTCCCAACCATCCCTCCAGCTACTCCTCCTGTCACACACACACAGCTCTGCACTACTCCCAACCATCCCTCCAGCTACTCCTCCTGTCACACACACAGCTCTGCACTACTGCCAACCATTCCTCCAGCTACTCCTCCTGTCACACACACACAGCTCTGCTACACCCAACCATCCCTCCAGCTACTCCTCCTGTCACACACACAGCTCTGCTACACCCAACCATCCCTCCAGCTACTCCTCCTGTCACACACACAGCTCTGCACTACTCCCAACCATCCCTCCAGCTACTCCTCCTGTCACACACACAGCTCTGCTACACCCAACCATCCCTCCAGCTACTCCTCCTGTCACACACAGCTCTGCACTACTGCCAACCATCCCTCCAGCCTACTCCTCCTGTCACACACACAGCTCTGCTACACCCAACCATCCCTCCAGCTACTCCTCCTGTCACACACACACAGCTCTGCACTACTCCCAACCATCCCTCCAGCTACTCCTCCTGTCACACACACAGCTCTGCACTACTGCCAACCATCCCTCCAGCTACTCCTCCTGTCACACACACAGCTCTGCACTACTGCCAACCATCCCTCCAGCTACTCCTCCTGTCACACACAGCTCTGCACTACTCCCAACCATCCCTCCAGCTACTCCTCCCTGTCACACACACAGCTCTGCACTACTGCCAACCATCCCTCCATCTACTCCTCCTGTCACACACACAGCTCTGCACTACTGCCAACCATCCCTCCAGCTACTCCTCCTGTCACACACACAGCTCTGCACTACTGCCAACCATCCCCTCCAGCTACTCCCTCCTGTCACACACACAGCTCTGCTAGACCCAACCATCCCTCCAGCTACTCCTCCTGTCACACACAGCTCTGCACTACTGCCAACAATCCCTCCAGCTACTCCTCCTGTCACACACACAGCTCTGCACTACTCCCAACCATCCCTCCAGCTACTCCTCCTGTCACACACAGCTCTGCACTACTGCCAACCATCCCTCCAGCTACTCCTCCTGTCACACACACAGCTCTGCACTACTGCCAACCATCCCTCCAGCTACTCCTCCTGTCACACACACAGCTCTGCTACACCCAACCATCCCTCCAGCTACTCCTCCTGTCACACACACAGCTCTGCACTACTGCCAACCATCCCTCCAGCTACTCCTCCTGTCACACACACAGCTCTGCACTACTGCCAACCATCCCTCCAGCTACTCCTCCTGTCACACACACACCTCTGCTAGACCCAACCATCTCTCCAGCTACTCCTCCTGTCACACACACAGCTCTGCACTACTGCCAACCATCCCTCCAGCTACTCCTCCTGTCACACACACACAGCTCTGCACTACTGCCAACCATCCCTCCATCTACTCCTCCTGTCACACACACAGCTCTGCACTACTGCCAACCATCCCTCCAGCTACTCCTCCTGTCACACACAGCTCTGCACTACTGCCAACCATCCCTCCATCTACTCCTCCTGTCACACACACAGCTCTGCACTACTGCCAACCATCCCTCCAGCTACTCCTCCTGTCACACACACAGCTCTGCACTACTGCCAACCATCCCTCCAGCTACTCCTCCTGTCACACACACAGCTCTGCACTACTGCCAACCATCCCTCCAGCTACTCCTCCTGTCACACACACAGCTCTGCTACACCCAACCATCCCTCCAGCTACTCCTCCTGTCACACACACAGCTCTGCACTACTGCCAACCATCCCTCCAGCTACTCCTCCTGTCACACACACAGCTCTGCACTACTGCCAACCATCCCTCCAGCTACTCCTCCTGTCACACACACAGCTCTGCTAGACCCAACCATCTCTCCAGCTACTCCTCCTGTCACACACACAGCTCTGCACTACTGCCAACCATCCCTCCAGCTACTCCTCCTGTCACACACACAGCTCTGCTAGACCCAACCATCTCTCCAGCTACTCCTCCTGTCACACACACAGCTCTGCTACACCCAACCATCCCTCCAGCTACTCCTCCTGTCACACAAACAGATCTGCACTACTCCCAACCATCCCTCCAGCTACTCCTCCTGTCACACACACAGCTCTGCACTACTCCCAACCATCCCTCCAGCTACTCCTCCTGTCACACACACAGCTCTGCACTACTGCCAACCATCCCTCCAGCTACCCCTCCTGTCACACACACAGCTCTGCACTACTGCCAACCATCCCTCCAGCTACTCCTCCTGTCACACACACAGCTCTGCACTACTGCCAACCATCCCTCCAGCTACTCCTCCTGTCACACACACAGCTCTGCACTACTCCCAACCATCCCTCCAGTACTCCTCCTGTCACACACACAGCTCTGCACTACTGCCAACCATCCCTCCAGCTACTCCTCCTGTCACACACACAGCTCTGCACTACTGCCAACCATCCCTCCAGCTACTCCTCCTGTCACACACACACAGCTCTGCACTACTGCCAACCATCCCTCCAGCTACTCCTCCTGTCACACACACAGCTCTGCTACACCCAACCATCCCTCCAGCTACTCCTCCTGTCACACACACACAGCTCTGCACTACTGCCAACCATCCCTCCAGCTACTCCTCCTGTCACACACAGCTCTGCACTACTCCCAACCATCCCTCCAGCTACCCCTCCTGTCACACACACAGCTCTGCACTACTGCCAACCATCCCTCCAGCTACTCCTCCTGTCACACACACAGCTCTGCACTACACCCAACCATCCCTCCAGCTACTCCTCCTGTCACACACACACAGCTCTGCACTACTGCCAACCATCCCTCCAGCTACTCCTCCTGTCACACACACAGCTCTGCACTACTGCCAACCATCCCTCCAGCTACTCCTCCTGTCACACACACAGCTCTGCACTACTGCCAACCATCCCTCCAGCTACTCCTCCTGTCACACACACAGCTCTGCACTACTCCCAACCATCCCTCCAGTACTCCTCCTGTCACACACACAGCTCTGCACTACTGCCAACCATCCCTCCAGCTACTCCTCCTGTCACACACACAGCTCTGCACTACTGCCAACCATCCCTCCAGCTACTCCTCCTGTCACACACACAGCTCTGCACTACTGCCAACCATCCCTCCAGCTACTCCTCCTGTCACACACACAGCTCTGCTACACCCAACCATCCCTCCAGCTACTCCTCCTGTCACACACACACAGCTCTGCACTACTGCCAACCATCCCTCCAGCTACTCCTCCTGTCACACACAGCTCTGCACTACACCCAACCATCTCTCCAGCTACTCCTCCTGTCACACACACAGCTCTGCTACACCCAACCATCCCTCCAGCTACTCCTCCTGTCACACACACAGATCTGCACTACTGCCAACCATCCCTCCAGCTACTCCTCCTGTCACACACACAGCTCTGCACTACTGCCAACCATCCCTCCAGCTACTCCTCCTGTCACACACACAGCTCTGCACTACTGCCAACCATCCCTCCAGCTACTCCTCCTGTCACACACACACAGCTCTGCACTACTGCCAACCGTCCCTCCAGCTACTCCTCCTGTCACACACACACAGCTCTGCACTACTGCCAACCATCCCTCCAGCTACTCCTCCTGTCACACACACAGCTCTGCACTACTCCCAACCATCCCTCCAGCTACTCCTCCTGTCACACACACAGCTCTGCACTACTCCCAACCATCCCTCCAGCTACTCCTCCTGTCACACACACAGCTCTGCACTACTCCCAACCATCCCTCCAGCTACTCCTCCTGTCACACACACAGCTCTGCACTACTCCCAACCATCCCTCCAGCTACTCCTCCTGTCACACACACAGCTCTGCACTACTGCCAACCATCCCTCCATCTACTCCTCCTGTCACACACACAGCTCTGCACTACTGCCAACCATCCCTCCAGCTACTCCTCCTGTCACACACACAGCTCTGCACTACTCCCAACCATCCCTCCAGCTACTCCTCCTGTCACACACACAGCTCTGCACTACTGCCAACCATCCCTCCAGCTACTCCTCCTGTCACACACACAGCTCTGCACTACTCCCAACCATCCCTCCAGCTACTCCTCCTGTCACACACACAGCTCTGCACTACTGCCAACCATCCCTCCATCTACTCCTCCTGTCACACACACAGCTCTGCACTACTGCCAACCATCCCTCCATCTACTCCTCCTGTCACACACACAGCTCTGCACTACTGCCAACCATCCCTCCAGCTACTCCTCCTGTCACACACACACAGCTCTGCACTACTGCCAACCATCCCTCCAGCTACTCCTCCTGTCACACACAGCTCTGCACTACTGCCAACCATCCCTCCAGCTACTCCTCCTGTCACACACACAGCTCTGCACTACTGCCAACCATCCCTCCATCTACTCCTCCTGTCACACACACAGCTCTGCACTACTCCCAACCATCCCTCCAGCTACTCCTCCTGTCACACACACAGCTCTGCACTACTGCCAACCATCCCTCCATCTACTCCTCCTGTCACACACACAGCTCTGCACTACTGCCAACCATCCCTCCAGCTACTCCTCCTGTCACACACACAGCTCTGCACTATGCCACTATGGGACATAATACTGTGTGCAGGGGCCACTATGGGACATAATACTGTGTGCAGGGGTCGCTATGGGACATAATACTGTGTGCAGGGGCCACTATGGGACATAATACTGTGTAGTGGGGCCACTATGGGACATAATACTGTGTGCAGGGGCCACTATGGGACATAATACTGTGTGCAGGGGCCACTATGGGGGATAATACTGTGTGCAGGGGCCACTATGGGACATAATACTGCGTGCAGGGGTCACTATGGGACATAATACTGTGTAGTGGGGCCACTATGGGACATAATACTGTGTGCAGGGGCCACTATGGGACATAATACTGTGTGCAGGGGCCACTATGGGGGATAATACTGTGTGCAGGGGCCACTATGGGACATAATACTGCGTGCAGGGGTCACTATGGGACATAATACTGTGTGCAGGGGCCACTATGGGACATAATACTGTGTGTAGGGGCCACTATGGGGGATAATACTGTGTGCAGGGGCCACTATGGGGGATAATACTGTGTGCAGGGGCCACTATGGGGGATAATACTGTGTGCAGGGGCCACTATGGGGGATAATACTGTGTGCAGGGGCCACTATGGGGGATAATACTGTGTGCAGGGGCCACTATGGGGGATAATACTGTGTGCAGGGGCCACTATGGGGGATAATACTGTGTGCAGGGGCCACTATGGGGGATAATACTGTGTGCAGGGGCCACTATGGGGGATAATACTGTGTGCAGGGGCCACTATGGGGGATAATACTGTGTGCAGGGGCCACTATGGGGGATAATACTGTGTGCAGGGGTCACTATGGGACATAATACTGTGTGCAGGGGTCACTATGGGACATAATACTGTGTGCAGGGGCCACTATGGGGGATAATACTGTGTGCAGGGGCCACTATGGGGGATAATACTGTGTGTAGGGGCCACTATGGGGGATAATACTGTGTGCAGGGGTCACTATGGGACATAATACTGTGTGCAGGGGCCACTATGGGGGATAACACTGTGTGCAGGGGCCACTATGGGACATAACACTGTGTGCAGGGGCCACTATGGGACATAACACTGTGTGCAGGGGCCACTATGGGACATAACACTGTGTGCAGGGGCCACTATGGGACATAACACTGTGTGCAGGGGCCACTATGGGACATAATACTGTGTGCAGGGGCCACTATGGGACATAATACTGTGTGCAGGGGCCACTATGGGACATAATACTGTGTGCAGGGGCCACTATGGGACATAATACTGTGTGCAGGGGCCACTATGGGACATAATACTGTGTAGTGGGGCCACTATGGGACATAATACTGTGTGCAGGGGCCACTATGGGACATAATACTGTGTGCAGGGGCCACTATGGGGGATAATACTGTGTGCAGGGGACACTATGGGGGATAATACTGTGTGCAGGGGCCACTATGGGGGATAATACTGTGTGCAGGGGCCACTATGGGGGATAATACTGTGTGCAGGGGCCACTATGGGGGATAATACTGCGTGCAGGGGCCACTATGGGGGATAATACTGTGTGCAGGGGCCACTATGGGGGATAATACTGTGTGCAGGGGCCACTATGGGGGATAATACTGTGTGCAGGGGCCACTATGGGACATAATACTGTGTGCAGGGGCCACTATGGGGGATAATACTGTGTGCAGGGGTCACTATGGGACATAATACTGTGTGCAGGGGCCACTATGGGGGATAATACTGTGTGCAGGGGCCACTATGGGACATAATACTGTGTGTAGGGGCCACTATGGGGGATAATACTGTGTGCAGGGGCCACTATGGGGGATAATACTGTGTGCAGGGGCCACTATGGGGGATAATACTGTGTACAGGGGCCACTATGGGGGATAATACTGTGTGCAGGGGCCACTATGGGGGATAATACTGTGTGCAGGGGCCACTATGGGGGATAATACTGTGTGCAGGGGCCACTATGGGGGATAATACTGTGTGCAGGGGCCACTATGGGGTATAATACTGTGTGCAGGGGCCACTATGGGGGATAATACTGTGTGCAGGGGCCACTATGGGACATAATACTGTGTGTAGGGGCCACTATGGGGGATAATACTGTGTGCAGGGGTCACTATGGGACATAATACTGTGTGCAGGGGCCACTATGGGACATAATACTGTGTGCAGGGGCCACTATGGGGGATAATACTGTGTGCAGGGGCCACTATGGGGTATAATACTGTGTGTAGGGGCCACTATGGGGGATAATACTGTGTGCAGGGGCCACTATGGGACATAATACTGTGTGTAGGGGCCACTATGGGGGATAATACTGTGTGCAGGGGTCACTATGGGACATAATACTGTGTGCAGGGGCCACTATGGGGGATAATACTGTGTGCAGGGGCCACTATGGGACATAATACTGTGTGTAGGGGCCACTATGGGGGATAATACTGTGTGCAGGGGTCACTATGGGACATAATACTGTGTGCAGGGGCCACTATGGGGGATAATACTGTGTGCAGGGGTCACTATGGGACATAATACTGTGTGCAGGGGCCACTATGGGGGATAATACTGTGTGCGGGGGCCACTATGGGACATAATACTGTGTGCGGGGGCCACTATGGGACATAATACTGTGTGCGGGGGCCACTATGGGACATAATACTGTGTGCGGGGGCCACTATGGGACATAATACTGTGTGCGGGGGCCACTATGGGACATAATACTGTGTGCGGGGGCCACTATGGGACATAATACTGTGTGCGGGGGTCACTATGGGACATAATACTGTGTGCGGGGGTCACTATGGGACATAATACTGTGTGCGGGGGTCACTATGGGACATAATACTGTGTGCGGGGGTCACTATGGGACATAATACTGTGTGCGGGGGCCACTATGGGACATAATACTGTGTGCGGGGGTCACTATGGGACATAATACTGTGTGCGGGGGCCACTATGGGACATAATACTGTGTGCGGGGGCCACTATGGGACATAATACTGTGTGCGGGGGCCACTATGGGACATAATACTGTGTGCAGGGGCCACTATGGGACATAATACTGTGTGCAGGGGCCACTATGGGGGATAATACTGTGTGCAGGGGCCACTATGGGGTATAATACTGTGTGCAGGGGCCACTATGGGGTATAATACTGTGTGCAGGGGTCACTATGGGACATAATACTGTGTGCAGGGGCCACTATGGGGGATAATACTGTGTGCAGGGGCCACTATGGGGGATAATACTGTGTGCAGGGGCCACTATGGGGGATAATACTGTGTGCAGGGGCCACTATGGGACATAATACTGTGTGCAGGGGCCACTATGGGACATAATACTGTGTGCAGGGGCCACTATGGGACATAATACTGTGTGCAGGGGTCACTATGGGGGATAATACTGTGTGCAGGGGCCACTATGGGACATAATACTGTGTGCAGGGGCCACTATGGGACATAATACTGTGTGCAGGGGCCACTATGGGACATAATACTGTGTGCAGGGGTCACTATGGGACATAATACTGTGTGCAGGGGCCACTATGGGGGATAATAGAGCACGCAGGAATGCGGCGGGGGAGGGTTGCTCAGTTACAGTTGTCGGTGTTGGTTAGGAAGGGGGGGAGGTCCCAGGTAAAACGTTTGCCACAGGGCCCCGCCATTCCTAGTTACGCCACTGGTCACATATTATATTACACCGCTTCTGCAGCCGCTTATCTCAGGTCTGTTATCTCTCTATGTAACCACACAGATAACATGGAGTCCATTGTGTACAAGCATCTGCATATTATCTGATCTGCTCCAGTGCTGACACACCTTTACTCCACATTGGCAGTTTGCTGATATTAAACATGGCGGGAAATAGAAAATCTAATTTGTCACAAACCAGGAGAGCGATGAAGGAGCCAGAAGTCACAGAGGTCTCCTCAAGCGGAGCTGACGGGATCATCGGCGCCAACAACACGCTCATTATATGGCGTCCCAGCGAGCTGCTGAGATGCCGGAACAATCACAGGCGCAGCGCGAGGAATGAGTTCAGCGGCAGGACAGCTTGAGGGCTGCCGGAGCAGGCGAACTATGGACGGCAGTAACTTGCTGAATATCGGCGGATCATCATCGCCAACAACACGCAGACGCTAACAGTCTCCATAGACCTCCATTGTGAGGGGGCGGATTGTGACGTGGATTCCGCTCCATATTCCGCTCCATATTCCGCCCGGCCCATAGACTTCAGGTTGGGGTCACAGATTGCGCCGCTGGTTCTCCGGGACGCTCTCGCTTGCTGGGGCTGAGCTCACACCTTCTCCCCTTCTACAATCTTTGCTTGTGTTGCTGCGATGTGAGAGGAATCTTTGGCGCGGTCGGGTCCTGCAGCCTGACGTGGACGTTCGGATGGGCCGAGGTCCTGTGAGGGCGATGTCAGTAATTAGGGGATAATTAGCATCTCTGACCCCCGGTGCTAATCAGCGGCGCCCTCTCCAGTAATCAGACGGCCAGAAGAATAGCTCTAATCAGTGGCAGGAAGACTCCAATCAGCAGCGGCGCAGCGCCCGACAATTAACACCTGCACTGCCAGGACTCCACCAGGAGAGTGACATCATCGCACCCCTGCGGCAGGTACCAGAGGCCGAGCGCCAAATCTGCAGGGGACCGGGTGCATGATGGGAAATCATCAGAATCAGGTCATGGAGGTCAAGTCCTGAGAGACGTCAATGGAAACATCAAGAACCTGCTGAAAGCTACCAAATATCTGCAGGGAACGGAAAACTCCTCATCCCTGACCCCAGGAGCTGACACTCTAATCTCTATATCACACACAATGTATCACTCCCATCATCCCTGACCCCAGGAGCTGACAATCTAATCTCTATATCACACACAATGTATCACTCCCATCATCCCTGACCCCAGGAGCTGACAATCTAATCTCTATATCACACACAATGTATCACTCCCATCATCCCTGACCCCAGGAGCTGACAATCTAATCTCTATATCACACACAATGTATCACTCCCATCATCCCTGACCCCAGGAGCTGACAATCTAATCTCTATATCACACACAATGTATCACTCCCATCATCCCTGACCCCAGGAGCTGACAATCTAATCTCTATATCACACAATGTATCACTCCCATCATCCCTGACCCCAGGAGCTGACACTCTAATCTCTATATCACACAATGTATCACCCCCATCATCCCTGACCCCAGGAGCTGACACTCTAATCTCTATATCACACACAATGTATCACTCCCATCATCCCTGACCCCAGGAGCTGACAATCTAATCTCTATATCACACAATGTATCACTCCCATCATCCCTGACCCCAGGAGCTGACACTCTAATCTCTATATCACACACAATGTATCACTGCCATCATCCCTGACCCCAGGAGCTGACACTCTAATCTCTATATCACACACAATGTATCACTCCCATCATCCCTGACCCCAGGAGCTGACAATCTAATCTCTATATCACACACAATGTATCACTCCCATCATCCCTGACCCCAGGAGCTGACAATCTAATCTCTATATCACACACAATGTATCACTCCCATCATCCCTGACCCCAGGAGCTGACAATCTAATCTCTATATCACACACAATGTATCACTGCCATCATCCCTGACCCCAGGAGCTGACAATCTAATCTCTATATCACACACAATGTATCACTGCCATCATCCCTGACCCCAGGAGCTGACACTCTAATCTCTATATCACACACAATGTATCACTCCCATCATCCCTGACCCCAGGAGCTGACACTCTAATCTCTATATCACACACAATGTATCACTCCCATCATCCCTGACCCCAGGAGCTGACACTCTAATCTCTATATCACACACAATGTATCACTCCCATCATCCCTGACCCCAGGAGCTGACACTCTAATCTCTATATCACACACAATGTATCACTCCCATCATCCCTGACCCCAGGAGCTGACACTCTAATCTCTATATCACACACAATGTATCACCCCCATCATCCCTGACCCCAGGAGCTGACAATGTAATCTCTATATCACACAATGTATCACTCCCATCATCCCTGACCCCAGGAGCTGACACTCTAATCTCTATATCACACACAATGTATCACTCCCATCATCCCTGACCCCAGGAGCTGACACTCTAATCTCTATATCACACACAATGTATCACTCCCATCATCCCTGACCCCAGGAGCTGACACTCTAATCTCTATATCACACACAATGTATCACTCCCATCATCCCTGACCCCAGGAGCTGACACTCTAATCTCTATATCACACACAATGTATCACTCCCATCATCCCTGACCCCAGGAGCTGACAATCTAATCTCTATATCACACACAATGTATCACTCCCATCATCCCTGACCCCAGGAGCTGACAATCTAATCTCTATATCACACACAATGTATCACTCCCATCATCCCTGACCCCAGGAGCTGACAATCTAATCTCTATATCACACACAATGTATCACTCCCATCATCCCTGACCCCAGGAGCTGACACTCTAATCTCTATATCACACACAATGTATCACTTCCATCATCCCTGACCCCAGGAGCTGACACTCTAATCTCTATATCACACAATGTATCACTCCCATCATCCCTGACCCCAGGAGCTGACACTCTAATCTCTATATCACACAATGTATCACTCCCATCATCCCTGACCCCAGGAGCTGACAATCTAATCTCTATATCACACACAATGTATCACTCCCATCATCCCTGACCCCAGGAGCTGACACTCTAATCTCTATATCACACACAATGTATCACTCCCATCATCCCTGACCCCAGGAGCTGACAATCTAATCTCTATATCACACACAATGTATCACTCCCATCATCCCTGACCCCAGGAGCTGACACTCTAATCTCTATATCACACACACAATGTATCACTCCCATCATCCCTGACCCCAGGAGCTGACACTCTAATCTCTATATCACACACAATGTATCACTTCCATCATCCCTGACCCCAGGAGCTGACAATCTAATCTCTATATCACACAATGTATCACTCCCATCATCCCTGACCCCAGGAGCTGACACTCTAATCTCTATATCACACACAATGTATCACTCCCATCATCCCTGACCCCAGGAGCTGACAATCTAATCTCTATATCACACAATGTATCACTCCCATCATCCCTGACCCCAGGAGCTGACACTCTAATCTCTATATCACACATACAATGTATCACTCCCATCATCCCTGACCCCAGGAGCTGACAATCTAATCTCTATATCACACAGTGTATCACTCCCATCATCCCTGACCCCAGGAGCTGACAATCTAATCTCTATATCACACAATGTATCACTCCCATCATCCCTGACCCCAGGAGCTGACACTCTAATCTCTATATCACACAATGTATCACTCCCATCATCCCTGACCCCAGGAGCTGACAATCTAATCTCTATATCACACAGTGTATCACTCCCATCATCCCTGACCCCAGGAGCTGACAATCTAATCTCTATATCACACAGTGTATCACTCCCATCATCCCTGACCCCAGGAGCTGACACTCTAATCTCTATATCACACAATGTATCACCCCCATCATCCCTGACCCCAGGAGCTGACAATCTAATCTCTATATCACATACAATGTATCACTCCCATCATCCCTGACCCCAGGAGCTGACAATCTAATCTCTATATCATACACAATGTATCACTGCCATCATCCCTGACCCCAGGAGCTGACACTCTAATCTCTATATCACACACAATGTATCACTGCCATCATCCCTGACCCCAGGAGCTGACACTCTAATCTCTATATCACACAATGTATCACTCCCATCATCCCTGACCCCAGGAGCTGACAATCTAATCTCTATATCATACACAATGTATCACTGCCATCATCCCTGACCCCAGGAGCTGACACTCTAATCTCTATATCACACAATGTATCACTCCCATCATCCCTGACCCCAGGAGCTGACAATCTAATCTCTATATCACACACAATGTATCACTCCCATCATCCCTGACCCCAGGAGCTGACAATCTAATCTCTATATCACACACAATGTATCACTCCCATCATCCCTGACCCCAGGAGCTGACAATCTAATCTCTATATCACACACAATGTATCACTCCCATCATCCCTGACCCCAGGAGCTGACAATCTAATCTCTATATCACACACAATGTATCACTCCCATCATCCCTGACCCCAGGAGCTGACACTCTAATCTCTATATCACACAATGTATCACTCCCATCATCCCTGACCCCAGGAGCTGACACTCTAATCTCTATATCACACACAATGTATCACTCCCATCATCCCTGACCCCAGGAGCTGACACTCTAATCTCTATATCACACACACAATGTATCACTCCCATCATCCCTGACCCCAGGAGCTGACAATCTAATCTCTATATCACACACAATGTATCACTCCCATCATCCCTGACCCCAGGAGCTGACAATCTAATCTCTATATCACACACAATGTATCACTCCCATCATCCCTGACCCCAGGAGCTGACACTCTAATCTCTATATCACATACACAATGTATCACCCCCATCATCCCTGACCCCAGGAGCTGACACTCTAATCTCTATATCACACACAATGTATCACTCCCATCATCCCTGACCCCAGGAGCTGACAATCTAATCTCTATATCACACACACAATGTATCACCCCCATCATCCCTGACCCCAGGAGCTGACAATCTAATCTCTATATCACACACAATGTATCACTCCCATCATCCCTGACCCCAGGAGCTGACACTCTAATCTCTATATCACACACAATGTATCACTCCCATCATCCCTGACCCCAGGAGCTGACACTCTAATCTCTATATCACACACAATGTATCACTGCCATCATCCCTGACCCCAGGAGCTGACACTCTAATCTCTATATCACACACAATGTATCACCCCCATCATCCCTGACCCCAGGAGCTGACAATCTAATCTCTATATCACACACAATGTATCACTCCCATCATCCCTGACCCCAGGAGCTGACAATCTAATCTCTATATCACACACAATGTATCACTCCCATCATCCCTGACCCCAGGAGCTGACACTCTAATCTCTATATCACACACAATGTATCACTCCCATCATCCCTGACCCCAGGAGCTGACACTCTAATCTCTATATCACACAATGTATCACTGCCATCATCCCTGACCCCAGGAGCTGACAATCTAATCTCTATATCACACACACAATGTATCACCCCCATCATCCCTGACCCCAGGAGCTGACACTCTAATCTCTATATCACACAATGTATCACACCCATCATCCCTGACCCCAGGAGCTGACACTCTAATCTCTATATCACACACAATGTATCACTGCCATCATCCCTGACCCCAGGAGCTGACAATCTAATCTCTATATCATACACAATGTATCACTGCCATCATCCCTGACCCCAGGAGCTGACAATCTAATCTCTATATCACACACAATGTATCACTCCCATCATCCCTGACCCCAGGAGCTGACAATCTAATCTCTATATCACACACAATGTATCACTCCCATCATCCCTGACCCCAGGAGCTGACACTCTAATCTCTATATCACACACAATGTATCACCCCCATCATCCCTGACCCCAGGAGCTGACACTCTAATCTCTATATCACACACAATGTATCACTCCCATCATCCCTGACCCCAGGAGCTGACACTCTAATCTCTATATCACACACAATGTATCACTCCCATCATCCCTGACCCCAGGAGCTGACAATCTAATCTCTATATCACACACAATGTATCACTCCCATCATCCCTGACCCCAGGAGCTGACACTCTAATCTCTATATCACACACAATGTATCACTCCCATCATCCCTGACCCCAGGAGCTGACACTCTAATCTCTATATCACACACACTGTATCACTCCCATCATCCCTGACCCCAGGAGCTGACAATCTAATCTCTATATCACACACAATGTATCACTCCCATCATCCCTGACCCCAGGAGCTGACACTCTAATCTCTATATCACACACAATGTATCACTCCCATCATCCCTGACCCCAGGAGCTGACACTCTAATCTCTATATCATACACAATGTATCACCCCCATCATCCCTGACCCCAGGAGCTGACACTCTAATCTCTATATCACACAATGTATCACTCCCATCATCCCTGACCCCAGGAGCTGACACTCTAATCTCTATATCACACACAATGTATCACTCCCATCATCCCTGACCCCAGGAGCTGACAATCTAATCTCTATATCACACAATGTATCACTCCCATCATCCCTGACCCCAGGAGCTGACAATCTAATCTCTATATCACACACACAATGTATCACCCCCATCATCCCTGACCCCAGGAGCTGACAATCTAATCTCTATATCACACACAATGTATCACTCCCATCATCCCTGACCCCAGGAGCTGACACTCTAATCTCTATATCACACACAATGTATCACTCCCATCATCCCTGACCCCAGGAGCTGACAATCTAATCTCTATATCACACACACAATGTATCACCCCCATCATCCCTGACCCCAGGAGCTGACACTCTAATCTCTATATCACACAATGTATCACACCCATCATCCCTGACCCCAGGAGCTGACACTCTAATCTCTATATCACACACAATGTATCACTGCCATCATCCCTGACCCCAGGAGCTGACAATCTAATCTCTATATCATACACAATGTATCACTGCCATCATCCCTGACCCCAGGAGCTGACAATCTAATCTCTATATCACACACAATGTATCACTCCCATCATCCCTGACCCCAGGAGCTGACAATCTAATCTCTATATCACACACACAATGTATCACCCCCATCATCCCTGACCCCAGGAGCTGACAATCTAATCTCTATATCACACAATGTATCACTCCCATCATCCCTGACCCCAGGAGCTGACAATCTAATCTCTATATCACACACAATGTATCACTCCCATCATCCCTGACCCCAGGAGCTGACAATCTAATCTCTATATCACACACAATGTATCACTCCCATCATCCCTGACCCCAGGAGCTGACAATCTAATCTCTATATCACACACAATGTATCACTCCCATCATCCCTGACCCCAGGAGCTGACAATCTAATCTCTATATCACACACAATGTAATCACCGCCATCATCCCTGACCCCAGGAGCTGACACTCTAATCTCTATATCACACACAATGTATCACCCCCATCATCCCTGACCCCAGGAGCTGACACTCTAATCTCTATATCACACAATGTATCACACCCATCATCCCTGACCCAGGAGCTGACACTCTAATCTCTATATCACACACAATGTATCACTGCCATCATCCCTGACCCCAGGAGCTGACACTCTAATCTCTATATCACACACAATGTATCACCCCCATCATCCCTGACCCCAGGAGCTGACACTCTAATCTCTATATCACACACAATGTATCACTCCCATCATCCCTGACCCCAGGAGCTGACAATCTAATCTCTATATCACACAATGTATCACACCCATCATCCCTGACCCAGGAGCTGACACTCTAATCTCTATATCACACAATGTATCACACCCATCATCCCTGACCCCAGGAGCTGACACTCTAATCTCTATATCACACACAGTGTATCACTCCATCATCCCTGACCCCAGGAGCTGACAATCTAATCTCTATATCACACACAATGTATCACTCCCATCATCCCTGACCCCAGGAGCTGACAATCTAATCTCTATATCACACACAATGTATCACTCCCATCATCCCTGACCCCAGGAGCTGACAATCTAATCTCTATATCACACACAATGTATCACTCCCATCATCCCTGACCCCAGGAGCTGACAATCTAATCTCTATATCACACACAATGTATCACTCCCATCATCCCTGACCCCAGGAGCTGACAATCTAATCTCTATATCACACACAATGTATCACTCCCATCATCCTGACCCCAGGAGCTGACACTCTAATCTCTATATCACACAATGTATCACTCCCATCATCCCTGACCCCAGGAGCTGACAATCTAATCTCTATATCATACACAATGTATCACCCCCATCATCCCTGACCCCAGGAGCTGACACTCTAATCTCTATATCACACACAATGTATCACTCCCATCATCCCTGACCCCAGGAGCTGACACTCTAATCTCTATATCATACACAATGTATCACCCCCATCATCCCTGACCCCAGGAGCTGACACTCTAATCTCTATATCACACACAATGTATCACCGCCATCATCCCTGACCCCAGGAGCTGACACTCTAATCTCTATATCACACAATGTATCACTCCCATCATCCCTGACCCCAGGAGCTGACACTCTAATCTCTATATCACACACAATGTATCACTCCCATCATCCCTGACCCCAGGAGCTGACAATCTAATCTCTATATCACACACACAATGTATCACCCCCATCATCCCTGACCCCAGGAGCTGACAATCTAATCTCTATATCACACAATGTATCACTCCCATCATCCCTGACCCCAGGAGCTGACAATCTAATCTCTATATCACACACAATGTATCACTCCCATCATCCCTGACCCCAGGAGCTGACAATCTAATCTCTATATCACACACAATGTATCACTCCCATCATCCCTGACCCCAGGAGCTGACAATCTAATCTCTATATCACACACAATGTATCACTCCCATCATCCCTGACCCCAGGAGCTGACAATCTAATCTCTATATCACACACAATGTATCACCGCCATCATCCCTGACCCCAGGAGCTGACACTCTAATCTCTATATCACACACAATGTATCACCCCCATCATCCCTGACCCCAGGAGCTGACACTCTAATCTCTATATCACACAATGTATCACACCCATCATCCCTGACCCAGGAGCTGACACTCTAATCTCTATATCACACACAATGTATCACTGCCATCATCCCTGACCCCAGGAGCTGACACTCTAATCTCTATATCACACACAATGTATCACCCCCATCATCCCTGACCCCAGGAGCTGACACTCTAATCTCTATATCACACACAATGTATCACTCCCCATCATCCCTGACCCCAGAGCTGACAATCTAATCTCTATATCACACAATGTATCACACCCATCATCCCTGACCCAGGAGCTGACACTCTAATCTCTATATCACACAATGTATCACACCCATCATCCCTGACCCCAGGAGCTGACACTCTAATCTCTATATCACACACAGTGTATCACTCCCATCATCCCTGACCCCAGGAGCTGACAATCTAATCTCTATATCACACACACAATGTATCACTCCCATCATCCCTGACCCCAGGAGCTGACACTCTAATCTCTATATCACACACAATGTATCACTGCCATCATCCCTGACCCCAGGAGCTGACACTCTAATCTCTATATCACACACAATGTATCACTCCCATCATCCCTGACCCCAGGAGCTGACAATCTAATCTCTATATCACACACAATGTATCACTCCCATCATCCCTGACCCCAGGAGCTGACACTCTAATCTCTATATCACACACAATGTATCACTGCCATCATCCCTGACCCCAGGAGCTGACACTCTAATCTCTATATCACACACAATGTATCACTCCCATCATCCCTGACCCCAGGAGCTGACAATCTAATCTCTATATCACACACAGTGTATCACTCCCATCATCCCTGACCCCAGGAGCTGACAATCTAATCTCTATATCACACACACAATGTATCACTCCCATCATCCCTGACCCCAGGAGCTGACACTCTAATCTCTATATCACACACAATGTATCACTGCCATCATCCCTGACCCCAGGAGCTGACACTCTAATCTCTATATCACACACAATGTATCACTCCCATCATCCCTGACCCCAGGAGCTGACAATCTAATCTCTATATCACACACAATGTATCACTCCCATCATCCCTGACCCCAGGAGCTGACAATCTAATCTCTATATCACACACAATGTATCACTCCATCATCCCTGACCCCAGGAGCTGACAATCTAATCTCTATATCACACACAATGTATCACTCCCATCATCCCTGACCCCAGGAGCTGACAATCTAATCTCTATATCACACACAATGTATCACTCCCATCATCCCTGACCCCAGGAGCTGACACTCTAATCTCTATATCACACAATGTATCACTCCATCATCCCTGACCCCAGGAGCTGACAATCTAATCTCTATATCATACACAATGTATCACCCCCATCATCCCTGACCCCAGGAGCTGACACTCTAATCTCTATATCACACACAATGTATCACTCCCATCATCCCTGACCCCAGGAGCTGACACTCTAATCTCTATATCATACACAATGTATCACCCCCATCATCCCTGACCCCAGGAGCTGACACTCTAATCTCTATATCACACACAATGTATCACCTCCATCATCCCTGACCCCAGGAGCTGACACTCTAATCTCTATATCACACAATGTATCACTCCCATCATCCCTGACCCCAGGAGCTGACACTCTAATCTCTATATCACACACAATGTATCACTCCCATCATCCCTGACCCCAGGAGCTGACACTCTAAGTCTCGAGTATCACACACAATGTATCACCGCCATCATCCCTGACCCCAGGAGCTGACACTCTAATTTCTATATCACACACAATGTATCACTCCCATCATCCCTGACCCCAGGAGCTGACACTAAATCTCTATATCACACACACAATGTATCACTCCCATCATCCCTGACCCCAGGAGCTGACAATCTAATCTCTATATCACACACAATGTATCACCCCCATCATCCCTGACCCCAGGAGCTGACACTCTAATCTCTATATCACACACAATGTATCACCGCCATCATCCCTGACCCCAGGAGCTGACACTCTAATCTCTATATCACACACAATGTATCACCCCCATCATCCCTGACCCCAGGAGCTGACACTCTAATCTCTATATCACACACAATGTATCACCCCCATCATCCCTGACCCCAGGAGCTGACACTCTAATCTCTATATCACACACAATGTATCACTCCCATCATCCCTGACCCCAGGAGCTGACACTCTAATCTCTATATCACACACAATGTATCACTGCCATCATCCCTGACCCCAGGAGCTGACACTCTAATCTCTATATCACACACAATGTATCACTCCCATCATCCCTGACCCCAGGAGCTGACAATCTAATCTCTATATCACACAATGTATCACTTCCATCATCCCTGACCCCAGGAGCTGACACTCTAATCTCTATATCACACACAATGTATCACTCCCATCATCCCTGACCCCAGGAACTGACAATCTAATCTCTATATCACACACAATGTATCACTCCATCATCCCTGACCCCAGGAGCTGACAATCTAATCTCTATATCACACAATGTATCACTCCCATCATCCCTGACCCCAGGAGCTGACAATCTAATCTCTATATCACACAATGTATCACTCCCATCATCCCTGACCCCAGGAGCTGACAATCTAATCTCTATATCACACACAATGTATCACTCCCATCATCCCTGACCCCAGGAGCTGACAATCTAATCTCTATATCACACACAATGTATCACTCCCATCATCCCTGACCCCAGGAGCTGACAATCTAATCTCTATATCACACACAATGTATCACCCCCATCATCCCTGACCCCAGGAGCTGACACTCTAATCTCTATATCACACAATGTATCACTCCCATCATCCCTGACCCCAGGAGCTGACACTCTAATCTCTATATCACACAATGTATCACTCCCATCATCCCTGACCCCAGGAGCTGACACTCTAATCTCTATATCACACAATGTATCACTCCCATCATCCCTGACCCCAGGAGCTGACAATCTAATCTCTATATCACACACAATGTATCACTCCCATCATCCCTGACCCCAGGAGCTGACAATCTAATCTCTATATCACACAATGTATCACTCCCATCATCCCTGACCCCAGGAGCTGACAATCTAATCTCTATATCACACAATGTATCACTCCCATCATCCCTGACCCCAGGAGCTGACAATCTAATCTCTATATCACACACACAATGTATCACTCCCATCATCCCTGACCCCAGGAGCTGACACTCTAATCTCTATATCACACACAATGTATCACTCCCATCATCCCTGACCCCAGGAGCTGACAATCTAATCTCTATATCACACACAATGTATCACTCCCATCATCCCTGACCCCAGGAGCTGACAATCTAATCTCTATATCACACACAATGTATCACTCCCATCATCCCTGACCCCAGGAGCTGACAATCTAATCTCTATATCACACACAATGTATCACCCCCATCATCCCTGACCCCAGGAGCTGACAATCTAATCTCTATATCACACACAATGTATCACTCCCATCATCCCTGACCCCAGGAGCTGACAATCTAATCTCTATATCACACACAATGTATCACTCCCATCATCCCTGACCCCAGGAGCTGACACTCTAATCTCTATATCACATACACAATGTATCACTCCCATCATCCCTGACCCCAGGAGCTGACACTCTAATCTCTATATCACACACAATGTATCACTCCCATCATCCCTGACCCCAGGAGCTGACACTCTAATCTCTATATCACACACAATGTATCACTCCCATCATCCCTGACCCCAGGAGCTGACAATCTAATCTCTATATCACACAATTTATCACTCCCATCATCCCTGACCCCAGGAGCTGACACTCTAATCTCTATATCACACACAATGTATCACTCCCATCATCCCTGACCCCAGGAGCTGACACTCTAATCTCTATATCACACACACAATGTATCACTCCCATCATCCCTGACCCCAGGAGCTGACAATCTAATCTCTATATCACACACAATGTATCACTCCCATCATCCCTGACCCCAGGAGCTGACACTCTAATCTCTATATCACACACAATGTATCACTCCCATCATCCCTGACCCCAGGAGCTGACACTCTAATCTCTATATCACACACAATGTATCACTGCCATCATCCCTGACCCCAGGAGCTGACAATCTAATCTCTATATCACACAATGTATCACTCCCATCATCCCTGACCCCAGGAGCTGACAATCTAATCTCTATATCACACACAATGTATCACTCCCATCATCCCTGACCCCAGGAGCTGACACTCTAATCTCTATATCACACAATGTATCACTCCCATCATCCCTGACCCCAGGAGCTGACAATCTAATCTCTATATCACACACAATGTATCACTCCCATCATCCCTGACCCCAGGAGCTGACAATCTAATCTCTATATCACACACAATGTATCACTCCCATCATCCCTGACCCCAGGAGCTGACACTCTAATCTCTATATCACACACAATGTATCACTGCCATCATCCCTGACCCCAGGAGCTGACAATCTAATCTCTATATCACACACAATGTATCACTCCCATCATCCCTGACCCCAGGAACTGACAATCTAATCTCTATATCACACACAATGTATCACTCCCATCATCCCTGACCCCAGGAGCTGACACTCTAATCTCTATATCACACAATGTATCACTCCCATCATCCCTGACCCCAGGAGCTGACACTCTAATCTCTATATCACACAATGTATCACTCCCATCATCCCTGACCCCAGGAGCTGACAATCTAATCTCTATATCACACAATGTATCACTCCCATCATCCCTGACCCCAGGAGCTGACAATCTAATCTCTATATCACACACAATGTATCACTCCCATCATCCCTGACCCCAGGAGCTGACAATCTAATCTCTATATCACACACAATGTATCACTCCCATCATCCCTGACCCCAGGAGCTGACACTCTAATCTCTATATCACACACAATGTATCACTGCCATCATCCCTGACCCCAGGAGCTGACACTCTAATCTCTATATCACACAATGTATCACTCCCATCATCCCTGACCCCAGGAGCTGACAATCTAATCTCTATATCACACACAATGTATCACTCCCATCATCCCTGACCCCAGGAGCTGACACTCTAATCTCTATATCACACACAATGTATCACTCCCATCATCCCTGACCCCAGGAGCTGACAATCTAATCTCTATATCACACACACAATGTATCACTCCCATCATCCCTGACCCCAGGAGCTGACACTCTAATCTCTATATCACACACAATGTATCACTCCCATCATCCCTGACCCCAGGAGCTGACAATCTAATCTCTATATCACACAATGTATCACTCCCATCATCCCTGACCCCAGGAGCTGACACTCTAATCTCTATATCACACACAATGTATCACTCCCATCATCCCTGACCCCAGGAGCTGACAATCTAATCTCTATATCACACAATGTATCACTCCCATCATCCCTGACCCCAGGAGCTGACACTCTAATCTCTATATCATACACAATGTATCACCCCCATCATCCCTGACCCCAGGAGCTGACAATCTAATCTCTATATCACACACAATGTATCACTCCCATCATCCCTGACCCCAGGAGCTGACACTCTAATCTCTATATCACACACAATGTATCACTGCCATCATCCCTGACCCCAGGAGCTGACAATCTAATCTCTATATCACACAATGTATCACTCCCATCATCCCTGACCCCAGGAGCTGACAATCTAATCTCTATATCACACACAATGTATCACTCCCATCATCCCTGACCCCAGGAGCTGACAATCTAATCTCTATATCACACACAATGTATCACTCCCATCATCCCTGACCCCAGGAGCTGACACTCTAATCTCTATATCACACAATGTATCACTCCCATCATCCCTGACCCCAGGAGCTGACAATCTAATCTCTATATCACACACACAATGTATCACTCCCATCATCCCTGACCCCAGGAGCTGACACTCTAATCTCTATATCACACACAATGTATCACTCCCATCATCCCTGACCCCAGGAGCTGACAATCTAATCTCTATATCACACACAATGTATCACTCCCATCATCCCTGACCCCAGGAGCTGACAATCTAATCTCTATATCACACACACAATGTATCACTCCCATCATCCCTGACCCCAGGAGCTGACACTCTAATCTCTATATCACACACAATGTATCACTCCCATCATCCCTGACCCCAGGAGCTGACAATCTAATCTCTATATCACACACAATGTATCACTCCCATCATCCCTGACCCCAGGAGCTGACAATCTAATCTCTATATCACACAATGTATCACTCCCATCATCCCTGACCCCAGGAGCTGACACTCTAATCTCTATATCACACACAATGTATCACTCCCATCATCCCTGACCCCAGGAGCTGACAATCTAATCTCTATATCACACAATGTATCACTCCCATCATCCCTGACCCCAGGAGCTGACACTCTAATCTCTATATCATACACAATGTATCACCCCCATCATCCCTGACCCCAGGAGCTGACAATCTAATCTCTATATCACACACAATGTATCACTCCCATCATCCCTGACCCCAGGAGCTGACAATCTAATCTCTATATCACACACAATGTATCACTCCCATCATCCCTGACCCCAGGAGCTGACACTCTAATCTCTATATCACACACAATGTATCACTCCCATCATCCCTGACCCCAGGAGCTGACACTCTAATCTCTATATCACACACAATGTATCACTCCCATCATCCCTGACCCCAGGAGCTGACACTCTAATCTCTATATCACACACAATGTATCACTCCCATCATCCCTGACCCCAGGAGCTGACAATCTAATCTCTATATCACACACAATGTATCACTCCCATCATCCCTGACCCCAGGAGCTGACACTCTAATCTCTATATCACACACAATGTATCACTGCCATCATCCCTGACCCAGGAGCTGACAATCTAATCTCTATATCACACACAATGTATCACTCCCATCATCCCTGACCCCAGGAGCTGACAATCTAATCTCTATATCACACACAATGTATCACTCCCATCATCCCTGACCCCAGGAGCTGACACTCTAATCTCTATATCACACACAATGTATCACCCCCATCATCCCTGACCCCAGGAGCTGACAATCTAATCTCTATATCACACACAATGTATCACTCCCATCATCCCTGACCCCAGGAGCTGACAATCTAATCTCTATATCACACACAATGTATCACTCCCATCATCCCTGACCCCAGGAGCTGACACTCTAATCTCTATATCACACAATGTATCACTCCCATCATCCCTGACCCCAGGAGCTGACAATCTAATCTCTATATCACACACAATGTATCACTCCCATCATCCCTGACCCCAGGAGCTGACAATCTAATCTCTATATCACACACAATGTATCACTCCCATCATCCCTGACCCCAGGAGCTGACACTCTAATCTCTATATCACACAATGTATCACTCCCATCATCCCTGACCCCAGGAGCTGACACTCTAATCTCTATATCACACACAATGTATCACTCCCATCATCCCTGACCCCAGGAGCTGACACTCTAATCTCTATATCACACACAATGTATCACTCCCATCATCCCTGACCCCAGGAGCTGACAATCTAATCTCTATATCACACACAATGTATCACCCCCATCATCCCTGACCCCAGGAGCTGACACTCTAATCTCTATATCACACACAATGTATCACTCCCATCATCCCTGACCCCAGGAGCTGACAATCTAATCTCTATATCACACACAATGTATCACTCCCATCATCCCTGACCCCAGGAGCTGACACTCTAATCTCTATATCACACACAATGTATCACTCCCATCATCCCTGACCCCAGGAGCTGACAATCTAATCTCTATATCACACACAATGTATCACCCCCATCATCCCTGACCCAGGAGCTGACACTCTAATCTCTATATCACACACAATGTATCACTCCCATCATCCCTGACCCCAGGAGCTGACAATCTAATCTCTATATCACACACAATGTATCACTCCCATCATCCCTGACCCCAGGAGCTGACAATCTAATCTCTATATCACACACACAATGTATCACTCCCATCATCCCTGACCCCAGGAGCTGACAATCTAATCTCTATATCACACACACAATGTATCACTCCCATCATCCCTGACCCCAGGAGCTGACAATCTAATCTCTATATCACACACAATGTATCACTCCCATCATCCCTGACCCCAGGAGCTGACAATCTAATCTCTATATCACACAATGTATCACTCCCATCATCCCTGACCCCAGGAGCTGACACTCTAATCTCTATATCACACACACAATGTATCACTCCCATCATCCCTGACCCCAGGAGCTGACACTCTAATCTCTATACCACACACACACAATTATTATTATTATTATTATTATTATTATTATTATTTATTATTTCTATAGCACCATTAATCCCATGGTGCTCTGTACATTATTATATTAATCCCATGGTGCTGTACATTATTATAGTAATCCCATGGTGCTGTACATTATTATATTAATCCCATGGTGCTCTGTACATTATTATATTAATCCCATGGTGCTCTGTACATTATTATATTAATCCCATGGTGCTCTGTACATTATTATATTAATCCCATGGTGCTCTGTACATTATTATATTAATCCCATGGTGCTCTGTACATTATTATATTACTCCCATGGTGCTCTGTACATTATTATATTAATCCCATGGTGCTGTACATTATTATATTAATCCCATGGTGCTGTACATTATTATATTAATCCCATGGTGCTCTGTACATTATTATATTAATCCCATGGTGCTGTACATTATTATATTAATCCCATGGTGCTGTACATTATTATATTAATCCCATGGTGCTGTACATTATTATATTAATCCCATGGTGCTCTGTACATTATTATATTAATCCCATGGTGCTGTACATTATTATATTAATCCCATGGTGCTCTGTACATTATTATATTAATCCCATGGTGCTGTACATTATTATATTAATCCCATGGTGCTGTACATTATTATATTAATCCCATGGTGCTGTACATTATTATATTAATCCCATGGTGCTCTGTACATTATTATATTAATCCCATGGTGCTGTACATTATTATAGTAATCCCATGGTGCTGTACATTATTATATTAATCCCATGGTGCTGTACATTATTATATTAATCCCATGGTGCTCTGTACATTATTATATTAATCCCATGGTGCTCTGTACATTATTATATTAATCCCATGGTGCTCTGTACATTATTATATTAATCCCATGGTGCTGTACATTATTATATTAATCCCATGGTGCTGTACATTATTATATTAATCCCATGGTGCTCTGTACATTATTATATTAATCCCATGGTGCTGTACATTATTATAGTAATCCCATGGTGCTGTACATTATTATATTAATCCCATGGTGCTGTACATTATTATATTAATCCCATGGTGCTGTACATTATTATATTAATCCCATGGTGCTCTGTACATTATTATATTAATCCCATGGTGCTGTACATTATTATATTAATCCCATGGTGCTCTGTACATTATTATATTAATCCCATGGTGCTGTACATTATTATATTAATCCCATGGTGCTGTACATTATTATATTAATCCCATGGTGCTGTACATTATTATATTAATCCCATGGTGCTCTGTACATTATTATATTAATCCCATGGTGCTGTACATTATTATAGTAATCCCATGGTGCTGTACATTATTATATTAATGCCATGGTGCTGTACATTATTATATTAATCCCATGGTGCTCTGTACATTATTATATTAATCCCATGGTGCTCTGTACATTATTATATTAATCCCATGGTGCTGTACATTATTATATTAATCCCATTGTGCTCTGTACATTATTATATTAATCCCATGGTGCTGTACATTATTATATTAATCCCATGGTGCTCTACATTATTATATTAATCCCATGGTGCTCTGTACATTATTATAATAATCCCATGGTGCTCTGTACATTATTATAATAATCCCATGGTGCTGTACATTATTATATTAATCCCATGGTGCTCTGTACATTATTATATTAATCCCATGGTGCTGTACATTATTATATTAATCTCATGGTGCTCTGTACATTATTATAATAATCCCATGGTGCTCTGTACATTATTATATTAATCCCATGGTGCTCTGTACATTATTATATTAATCCCATGGTGCTGTACATTATTATATTAATCCCATGGTGCTGCACATTATTATATTAATCCCTTGGTGCTGTACATTATTATATTAATCCCTTGGTGCTGTATATTATTATATTAATCCCATGGTGCTCTGTACATTATTATATTAATCCCATGGTGCTCTGTACATTATTATATTAATCCCATGGTGCTGTACATTATTATATTAATCCCATGGTGCTGTACATTATTCTATTAATCCCATGGTGCTCTGTACATTATTATATTAATCCCATGGTGCTCTGTACATTATTATATTAATCCCATGGTGCTGTACATTATTATATTAATCCCATGGTGCTGTACATTATTATTTTAATCCCATGGTGCTCTGTACATTATTATATTAATCCCTTGGTGCTCTGTACATTATTATAATAATCCCATGGTGCTCTGTACATTATTATAATAATCCCATGGTGCTCTGTACATTATATTAATAATCCCATGGTGCTCTGTACATTATTTTATTAATCCCATGGTGCTGTACATTATTATAATAATCCCATGGTGCTCTGTACATTATTATAAAAATCCCATGGTGCTCTGTACATTATTATATTAATCCCATGGTGCTGTACATTATTATATTAATCCCATGGTGCTCTGTACATTATTATAATAATCCCATGGTGCTCTGTACATTATTATATTAATCCCATGGTGCTCTGTACATTATTATATTAATCCCATGGTGCTCTGTACATTATTATATTAATCCCATGTGCTCTGTACATTATTATATTAATCCCATGGTGCTCTGTTTATTATATTAATTCCATGGTGCTCTGTACATTATTATATTAATCCCATGGTGCTCTGTACATTATTATATTAATCCCATGGTGCTCTGTACATTATTATATTAATCCCATGATGCTCTGTACATTATTATAATAATCCCATGGTGCTGTACATTATTATATTAATCCCATGGTGCTGTACATTATTATATTAATCCCATGGTGCTGTACATTATTATATTAATCCCATGGTGCTGTATATTATTATATTAATCCCATAGTGCTCTGTACATTATTATATTAATCCCATGGTGCTGTACATTATTATATTAATCCCATGGTGCTCTGTACATTATTATAATAATCCCATGGTGCTCTGTACATTATTATATTAATCCCATGGTGCTCTGTACATTATTATATTAATCCCATGGTGCTCTGTACATTATTATATTAATCCCATGTGCTCTGTACATTATTATATTAATCCCATGGTGCTCTGTTTATTATATTAATTCCATGGTGCTCTGTACATTATTATATTAATCCCATGGTGCTCTGTACATTATTATATTAATCCCATGGTGCTCTGTACATTATTATATTAATCCCATGATGCTCTGTACATTATTATAATAATCCCATGGTGCTCTGTACATTATTATAATAATCCCATGGTGCTGTACATTATTATATTAATCCCATGGTGCTGTACATTATTATATTAATCCCATGGTGCTGTGTACATTATTATATTAATCCCATGGTGCTGTACATTATTATATTAATCCCATGGTGCTGTATATTATTATATTAATCCCATAGTGCTCTGTACATTATTATATTAATCCATGGTGCTGTACATTATTATATTAATCCCATGGTGCTGTACATTATTATATTAATCCCATGGTGCTCTGTACATTATTATATTAATCCCATGGTGCTCTGTACATTATTATATTAATCCCATGGTGCTCTGTACATTATTATATTAATCCCACGGTGCTCTGTACATTATTATATTATTCCCATGGTGCTGTATATTATTATATTAATCTCATGGTGCTCTGTACATTATTATATTAATCCCATGGTGCTCTGTACATTATTATATTAATCCCATGGTGCTCTGTACATTTTTATATTACTTTCATGGTGCTGTACATTATTATATTAATCCCATGGTGCTCTGTACATTATTATATTAATCCCATGGTGCTCTGTACATTTTTATATTACTTTCATGGTGCTGTACATTATTATATTAATCCCATGGTGCTCTGTACATTATTATATTAATCCCATGGTGCTCTGTACATTATTATATTAATCCCATGGTGCTCTGTACATTATTATATTAATCCCATGGTGCTGTACATTATTATATTACTCCCATGGTGCTGTACATTATTATATTAATCCCATGGTGTTCTGTACATTATTATATTAATCCCATGGTGCTCTGTACATTATTATATTAATCCCATGGTGCTCTGTACATTATTATATTAATCCCATGGTGCTTTACATTTGGGGGTTACATACAATACACAGAATATACAGGTAGATATAATACTAACAATGACTGGCACGGTGGGGTAGAGGGCCCTGCCCGCGAGGGCTTACAATCTATGAGGGAAGGGGGTAGAGACAGAAGGAGAGGGGGAGACTGTACAGATGGGGGTGCGGTGATAGTGTTATTGGGGGGTGGAGGCCTTCCTGAATAGGGGAGTCTTCAGGGCCTTCTTGTGATTGTGGGGGTCAGTCTTATGTGTCGTGGTAAGGAGTTCCAGAGTATGGGGGATGCATGGGAGAAGTCTTGGAGACGGTTGTGTGAGGAGCGGATGAGAGAGGAGCGGAGTAGGAGGTCAGAGATATATGGAGGGGGACAGGTGAGGTCAGAGATATATGGAGGGGACAGGTGAGGTCAGAGATATATGGAGGGGACAGGTGAGGTCAGAGATATATGGAGGGGACAGGTGTGGATGAGGTCAGAGATATATGGAGGGGACAGGTGAGGATGAGGTCAGAGATATATGGAGGGGACAGGTGAGGATGAGGTCAGAGATATATGGAGGGGACAGGTGAGGATGAGGTCAGAGATATATGGAGGGGACAGGTGAGGATGAGGTCAGAGATATATGGAGGGGACAGGTGAGGATGAGGTCAGAGATATATGGAGGGGACAGGTGAGGATGAGGTCAGAGATATATGGAGGGGACAGGTGAGGATGAGGTCAGAGATATATGGAGGGGACAGGTGAGGATGAGGTCAGAGATATATGGAGGGGACAGGTGTGGATGAGGTCAGAGATATATGGAGGGGACAGGTGAGGATGAGGTCAGAGATATATGGAGGGGACAGGTGAGGATGAGGTCAGAGATATATGGAGGGGACAGGTGTGGATGAGGTCAGAGATATATGGAGGGGACAGGTGTGGATGAGGTCAGAGATATATGGAGGGGACAGGTGTGGATGAGGTCAGAGATATATGGAGGGGACAGGTGAGGTCAGAGATATATGGAGGGGACAGGTGAGGATGAGGTCAGAGATATATGGAGGGGACAGGTTGTGGATGAGGTCAGAGATATATGGAGGGGACAGGTTGTGGATGAGGTCAGAGATATATGGAGGGGACAGGTGAGGATGAGGTCAGATATATATGGAGGGGACAGGTGTGGATGAGGTCAGAGATATATGGAGGGGACAGGTGAGGAGGTCAGAGATATATGGAGGGGACAGGTGAGGATGAGGTCAGAGATATATGGAGGGGACAGGTGAGGATGAGGTCAGAGATATATGGAGGGGACAGGTGAGGTCAGAGATATATGGAGGGGACAGGTGAGGATGAGGTCAGAGATATATGGAGGGGACAGGTGAGGAGGTCAGAGATATATGGAGGGGACAGGTGAGGATGAGGTCAGAGATATATGGAGGGGACAGGTGAGGATGAGGTCAGAGATATATGGAGGGGACAGGTGAGGTCAGAGATATATGGAGGGGACAGGTGAGGATGAGGTCAGAGATATATGGAGAGGACAGGTGAGGTCAGAGATATTATGGAGGGGACAGGTGAGGATGAGGTCAGAGATATATGGAGGGGACAGGTGAGGTCAGAGATATATGGAGGGGACAGGTGAGGATGAGGTCAGAGATATATGGAGGGGGACAGGTGAGGTCAGAGATATATGGAGGGGACAAGTGAGGATGAGGTCAGAGATATATGGAGGGGACAGGTGAGGTCAGAGATATATGGAGGGGACAAGTGAGGATGAGGTCAGAGATATATGGAGGGGACAGGTGAGGTCAGAGATATATGGAGGGGACAGGTGAGGATGAGGTCAGATATATATGGAGGGGACAGGTGAGGAGGTCAGAGATATATGGAGGGGACAGGTGAGGATGAGGTCAGAGATATATGGAGGGGACAGGTGAGGTCAGAGATATATGGAGGGGACAGGTGAGGATGAGGTCAGAGATATATGGAGGGGACAGGTGAGGTCAGAGATATATGGAGGGGACAGGTGAGGATGAGGTCAGAGATATATGGAGGGGACAGGTGAGGAGGTCAGAGATATATGGAGGGGACAGGTGAGGATGAGGTCAGAGATATATGGAGGGGACAGGTGAGGATGAGGTCAGAGATATATGGAGGGGACAGGTGAGGTCAGAGATATATGGAGGGGACAGGTGAGGATGAGGTCAGAGATATATGGAGGGGACAGGTGAGGAGGTCAGAGATATATGGAGGGGACAGGTGAGGATGAGGTCAGAGATATATGGAGGGGACAGGTGAGGATGGGGTCAGAGATATATGGAGGGGGACAGGTGAGGTCAGAGATATATGGAGGGGACAGGTGAGGATGAGGTCAGAGATATATGGAGGGGACAGGTGAGGATGGGGTCAGAGATATATGGAGGGGACAGGTGAGGTCAGAGATATATGGAGGGGACAGGTGAGGATGGCTTTGTATGTTAGCGTTAGTAGCTGGACCTCCATTCGCTGGGCTATAGGTAACCAGTGGAGGGACTGACAGAGGGGAGCAGCCGATGAAGATCGGGGTGAAGGATGTGAAGGAGGTGGATTAAGCGAGCAGCGCAGTTTAGGGTGGACTGGAGGGGGGCGAGGGTGTTAGCTGGGAGTCCATGGAGAAGGGTGTTGCAGTAGTCTAGGCGGGAGATTATGAGGGCCTGGACGAGCATCTTGGTAGTTTCCTGGGTGAGGAAGGAGCGGATTCGGTGGATGTTCTTGAGCTGGAGGCGGCAGGAGGTGTTGAGGGCTTGAATATGTGGCTTGAAGGATAGGTCAGAGTCCAGGATTACCCCGAGGCATCGGGCCTGTGGGACAGGGGGTAATTGTGGTTCCATTAACTTTGATAGATGGGTCAGGTGGAGGGGCCATACAGGATGGGCTGAAGATGATAAACTCTGTTTTCTCCATGTTGAGTTTGAGAAAGCGGGAGGAGAGGAAGGAGGCTACGGCCGCTAGACAATATGGAATTCTGGCCAGCAGGGAGGTAATGTCTGGTCGTCGGCATAGCAGTGGTACTGAAAGCCATGAGATTCTATGTGTTGGCCCAGGCCAAGGGTGTAGATGGAGAACAGGAGGGGTCCTAGGACGGAGCCTTGGGGGACACCTACAGAGAGAGGGCGAGGTGATGAGGTGGTGTGCGAGTGGGAGACGCTGAATGTGCGGTCGGTGAGGTATGAGGAGATCCAGGAATGGGCCAGGTCTGAGATACCAAAGTATGAGAGAATTTCTAACAGGAGGGAGTGGTCAACTGTGTCAGAGGCAGAGGAGAGGTCAAGGAGGAGGAGGAGGAGGACAGAGGAGAGGTCGAGAAGGAGGAGGACAGAGGAGAGGTCAAGAAGGAGGAGGAGGAGGAGAACAGAGGAGAGGTCGAGGAGGACATAGCAGAGGACAAGGAGGAGGAGGACAGAGGAGAGGACGAGGAGAAGACAAGGAGGAGGAGGAGGAGGACAGAGGAAGAGGACAAGGAGGAGGAGGACGACAGAGGAGAGGACAAGGAGGAGGAGGAGGAGGACGACAGAGGAGAGGACAAGGAGGAGGAGGAGGAGGAGGACGACAGAGGAGAGGACAAGGAGGAGGAGGAGGACAGAGGAGAGGACAAGGAGGAGGAGGAGGACGACAGAGGAGAGGACAGAGGAGAGGACAAGGAGGAGGAGGAGGACGACAGAGGAGAGGACAGAGGAGAGGACAAGGAGGAGGAGGAGGAGGATGACAGAGGAGAGGACAAGGAGGAGGAGGAGGAGGAGGAGGAGGACGACAGAGGAGAGGACAAGGAGGAGGAGGAGGAGGAGGACGACAGAGGAGAGGACAAGGAGGAGGAGGAGGAGGAGGACAGAGGAGAGGACGAGGACAAGGAGTACAGAGGAGAGGACAAGGAGGAGGAGGAGGAGGACAGAGGAGAGGACAAGGAGGAGGAGGAGGACAGAGGAGAGGACGAGGATGAGGAGGAAGAGGAGGACAGAGGAGAGGACGAGGATGAGGAGGAGGAGGAGGACAGAGGAGAGGACAAGGAGGAGGAGGAGGACAGAGGAGAGGACAAGGAGGAGGAGGAGGACAGAGGAGAGGACAAGGAGGAGGAGGAGGACAGAGGAGAGTACAAGGAGGAGGAGGACAGAGGAGAGGACAAGGACAGAGGAGAGGACAAGGAGGACAAAGAGGAGGAGGAGGAGGAGGAGGAGGAGGAGGAGGAGGAAAGAGGAGAGGACAAGGAGGAGGAGGAGGAAAGAGGAGAGGACAAGGAGGAGGAGGAGGACAGAGGAGAGGACAAGGAGGAGGAGGAGGAGGACAGAGGAGAGGACAAGGAGGAGGAGGAGGAGGACGACAGAGGAGAGGACAAGGAGGAGGAGGAGGAGGACGACGACAGAGGAGAGAGGACAAGGAGGAGGAGGAGGACGACAGAGGAGAGGACAAGGAGGAGGAGGAGGACGACAGAGGAGAGGACAGAGGAGAGGACAAGGAGGAGGAGGAGGAGGATGACAGAGGAGAGGACAAGGAGGAGGAGGAGGAGGAGGAGGAGGACGACAGAGGAGAGGACAAGGAGGAGGAGGAGGAGGACGACAGAGGAGAGGACAAGGAGGAGGAGGAGGAGGAGGAGGAGGACAGAGGAGAGGACGAGGACAAGGAGGACAGAGGAGAGGACAAGGAGGAGGAGGAGGAGGACAGAGGAGAGGACAAGGAGGAGGAGGAGGACAGAGGAGAGGACGAGGATGAGGAGGAAGAGGAGGACAGAGGAGAGGACGAGGAGGAGGAGGAGGACAGAGGAGAGGACAAGGAGGAGGAGGAGGACAGAGGAGAGGACAAGGAGGAGGAGGAGGACAGAGGAGAGTACAAGGAGGAGGAGGACAGAGGAGAGGACAAGGACAGAGGAGAGGACAAGGAGGACAAAGAGGAGGAGGAGGAGGAAAGAGGAGAGGACAAGGAGGAGGAGGAGGACAGAGGAGAGGACAAGGAGGACAAGGAGGAGGAGGAGGAGGACAGAGGAGGACAGAGGAGAGGACAAGGAGGAGGACAGAGGAGGAGGACAGAGGAGAGGACAAGGAGGAGGACAGAGGAGGAGGACAGAGGAGAGGATGAGGAGGAGGAGGAGGAGGAGGACAGAGGAGAGGACGAGGAGGAGGAGGACAGGAGAGGACGAGGAGGAGGACGAGGATTAGGAGGAGGAGGACAGAGGAGAGGACGAGGATTAGGAGGAGGAGGAGGACAGAGGAGAGGACGAGGAGGAGGAGGACAGAGGATAGGACGAGGAGGAGGAGGAGGACAGAGGAGAGGACGAGGACAGAGGAGAGGACGAGGACAGAGGAGAGGACGAGGACAGAGGAGAGGAGAGGACGAGGAGGAGGAGGACAGAGGATAGGACGAGGAGGAGGAGGAGGACAGAGGAGAGGACGAGGACAGAGGATGAGGACAGAGGAGAGGACGAGGACAGAGGAAGAGGACGAGGACAGAGGAGAGGACGAGGAGGAGGAGAGGACGAGGAGGAGGAGGAGGAGGACAGAGGAGAGGACGAGGAGAGGACACAGAGGAGGACAGAGGAGAGGACGAGGAGGAGGAGGACAGAGGAGAGGACGAGGAGGAGGAGGAGGACAGAGGAGAGGACAAGGAGGAGGAGGAGGATAACGACAGAGGAGAAGACAAGGAGGAGGAGGGAGGAGGAGGACGACAGAGGAGAGGACAAGGAGGAGGAGGAGGAGGAGGAGGAGGAGGAGGAGGACGACAGAGGAGAGGACAAGGAGGAGGAGGACAGAGGAGAGGACAAGGAGGAGGAGGACAGAGGAGAGGACAAGGAGGAGGAGGAGGAGGAGGACAGAGGAGAGGACGAGGATGAGGAGGAGGAGGAGGACAGAGGAGAGGACGAGGAGGAGGAGGAGCCCCTACCATCTCTCGGGTTGAGGTTAATTTTTAGACTCTTCTAATTATTTTTAGTTCATTCTTAGTCACTTTTCAGCTAATTTTTAGCTTGGTTTACTTAATCTTATATCGTTTTATTATCATGTTAATAGCACCAATTAGATATGGGTCTCCTAGCTGCTCCCGACAGGTTCTGACTACTGCCATCATCTCTAATAGGATACTTCCTGCATAGGAGTGTTTTATGTATTATTGTTTTTGTTCAGTGTTTTTGCCTATGGGGGAATTTTTTTCTTATGTTTTTAAGATGCGGGTTTTAAGTTGTTAAATATAGAGGTCACCCGTCCTAGGGAGTATGATGGGAATTGACCTCGGGTCGCTGGTATCCTATGCGACCCGATAACTGTGTTCCTAACTGACCGCACTATGTATCGGACTCATAAGCCCGCACATGCGTAGTTGCCCGATACCTGACGCCGGGATGTGTTACACTGGCAACGTGGTCACGGGCTTCCTGCCGTGTGATGTCACTTCCTGCCGCTTATTGTATAAATAGTCGACCTCCTGTTGCTTACTTCAAGCACTAACCCTCAGCTTGGGAAGGGAAGCACAGAGGCTGGTTGTCCCACTTACTTGTCATGTATTCTTATTATGTGTTTATCTCCTCCCATCAGAACCATTAGGGTTTATGGTAAAGTAGGATTTGAGGGACTCCCCTGGCACTTTATCTAGTGCTTGAGGGATCTTTTACATCATGGCCTGATCTGTATGTTTTATCTATAGTGAGCTATTTATCTTCACCTACAACTTGAATAATGTTTTAGATTGCAATGATTATCATCTCTCCTATTTGACTATCAGACTTTTCCGCCCACTCTCCTTACGTGTAGCCGTGATCTACCGCCCACCTGGCTCACCCTACCAATTTTTGGACCACTTTGCTTCTTGGCTTCCCCACTTTTTATCCAGTGACATTCCTACCCTCATCATGGGTGACTGTAACATCCCTATTGCCCCCCTCACTCCCCAGCTGCCTCACAGTTTCTCTCATTAACCACTTCTCTTTCACAATGTTCTTCTTCTGCCACACATATAGACGGTAACACGATTGATCTTGTCTTCCATCGATTCCACACAGTTTCTAAATTTACTAACTCTTCTCTGCCGCTTTCTGACCACAATCTTCTATCCCTCACCATCAGTGCTCTCTCCCCTTCACAAGACGCCCCTACCCATCACACATATAGGAACTTACATACTATTGACACCCAGCACCTCTCAGATACTCTACAGTCCTCTTTGTCCCCCATCTCCTCAATCTCCTGTCCCAATCTGGCCACCAGTCACTATAATGAAACCCTTAATAATGCATTGGATGAGGTGGCTCCCCCCTCCACTCGTGAAGTCCCACATAGGAAGCAGCAGCCCTGGCACACGCCACAGACACGATTTCTTCAGCGCTGCTCTAGGTGTGCCGAACGTCTGTGGAGAAAATCACGCTCTCCTGCAGATTTCCTCCACTTCAAGTTTATGCTTAAAACATATAGCTCTGCCCTTTACCTCGCCAAACAAGACTCTCTCACCGCCCTCATCTCTTCTCTCTCCAGCAACCCTAAAAGGCTTTTTGAAACTTTTCACTCCTTACTCACACCCAAGGTGCAGACGCCATTCACAGACCTTAGTGCTGATGACCTGGCCATGTATTTCCATGATAAAATTGATAAGATCCGTCAGGAAATTACTGCCCAAGCCCAGGTGGCATTAATCCCATCACCTACCATAGTACTGATCTCCTCACCAGCCGCACTTCAGACTGTCCATTCTCATCTTTTGAACCTGTCACAGAAGAGGAAGTCTCCCAGCTACTTTCTTCATCTCGCTCCACAACCTGCAGCAGTGACCCCCTTCCCCTCACACCTTCTCCAATCTATGTCCCCTGCTGTCACTACTTACCTTACTAAAATATTTAACCTCTCTCTCTCTCTTCTGGAATCTTCCCATCCCCCTTCATGCTGTTATAACTCCGCTACTGAAAAAACCCTCCCTGGACCCATCCTGTGCTGCTAACTATCGACCCGTCTCTAACCTCCCCTTCATCTCTAAACTCTTGGAACGCCTGGTCTATTCTCGTTTAATCCGCTAACTCTCTGCTTGACCCCTTACAATCTGGTTTCCGCGCTCTGCACTCTACTGAAACGGCTCTCACAAAAGTCTCCAATGATCTCCTAATGGCTAAATCCAATGGTGACTTCTCTCTTCTTATTCTTCTGGACCTCTCTGCAGCTTGTGACACTGTTGACCATCAACTTCTCCTCACTATGCTCCGCTCAGTCGGCCTCATGGACACTGCGCTCTCCTGGTTCTCCTCTTATCTCTCAGACCGCACTTTCAGTCTATCATTTGCGGGCTCTGTTTCCTCCCCTCTTTCCCTTGCTGTTGGGGTTCCTCAGGGCTCGGCCCCCTGCTCTTTTCTCTCTACACAGCCCCCATTGGACAAACCATTGCCAGATTTGGCTTCAGGTACCATCTTTATGCTGATGACACCCAATTATACACATCTTCCCGTGACATCACCCCTGCACTCATACAGAACACCAGTGACTGTCTCTCTGCTGTCTCTAATATCATGTCCTCGCTCTGACACTAAATCTCTCTAAGACTGAACTACTGCTGTTTCCACCATCTAACAGATCTGTCCCTGATATATCCATTGCAGTCTCAGGCCTTACTATAACTCCTAGGCAGTAGGCCCGCTGCCTCGGGGTCATGTGTGACGCAGACCTTTCCTTCACCCCTCATATTGAATCACTCGCACGTTCATGTCACCTCCACCTCAAAAACATCTCCAGAATACACCCTTTCCTTACCAGAGATACACTAAAGACACTTATTGTCTCTCTGATTCATTCTCGCCTTGACTACTGTAACTCCTTACTAATCCGTCTTCCCCTCACTAAACTCTCCCCTCTACAATCTACTCTGAATGCAGCAACCAGGCTCATCTATCAGGCTAGACGCTACAGCGAGGCCTCCGGTCTGTGCCGGTCACTACAGCGAGGCCTCCGGTCTGTGCCGGTCACTACAGCGAGGCCTCCAGTCTGTGCCGGTCACTACAGCGAGGCCTCCGGTCTGTACCGGTCACTACAGCGAGGCCTCCGGTCTGTGCCGGTCACTACAGCGAGGCCTCCGGTCTGTGCCGGTCACTACAGCGAAGCCTCGGGTCTGTACCGGACGCTACAGCGAGGCCTCCGGTCTGTGCCGGTCACTACAGCGAAGCCTCCAGTCTGTGCCGGTCACTACAGCGAGGCCTCCGGTCTGTGCCGGTCACTACAGCGAGGCCTCCGGTTTGTGCCGGTCACTACAGCGAGGCCTCCGGCCTGTGCCGGTCACTACAGCGAGGCCTCCGGTCTGTGCCGGTCACTACAGCGAGGCCTCCGGTTTGTGCCGGTCACTACAGCGAGGCCTCCGGCCTGTGCCGGTCACTACAGCGAGGCCTCCGGCCTGTGCCGGTCACTACAGCGAGGCCTCCGGCCTGTGCCGGTCACTACAGCGAGGCCTCCGGTCTGTGCCGGTCACTACAGCGAGGCCTCCGGTCTGTGCCGGTCACTACAGCGAGGCCTCCGGTCTGTGCCGGTCACTACAGCGAGGCCTCCGGTCTGTGCCGGTCACTACATTGGCTGCCTATTCATTATAGAATAAAATATAAAGTTCTCCCCCTCCCCCACAAGGCTCTCCATAATGCCGCACCTCCATACATTTCTTCCCTCATCTCTGTCTACCGCCCAACCCCCGCTCTCCGATCACTCAATGACCTAACACTTCCATCCTGTATTATCAGAACCTCCCCCGCTCGTATACAAGACTTCTCCCGAGCTGCACCACTTCTCTGGAATGCTCTACCCCGGACAATCAGAGGAACTCCCAACTTCTACAGCTTCAAAAGCAAACTAAAGACGCATCTTATCAGAGCGGCCGATCACAATTCCTAATGCACAAAATTGTCTGAACACTGTATAAGCAATGCCGCCCCTGCTACCTCCTATATCACCCCCTGCTACCTCTGATGCCGCCCCTGCTACCTCCTATATCACCCCCTGCTACCTCTGATGCCGCCCCTGCTACCTCCTATATCACCCCCTGCTACCTCTGATGCCGCCCCTGCTACCTCCTATATCACCCCCTGCTACCTCTGATGCCGCCCCTGCTACCTCCTATATCACCCCCTGCTACCTCTGATGCCGCACCTGTTACCTCCTATATCACCCCCTGCCACCTCTGATGCCGCACCTGCTACCTCCTATATCACCCCCTGCCACCTCTGATGCCGCACCTGTTACCTCCTATATCACCCCCTGCTACCTCTGATGCCGCACCTGCTACCTCCTATATCACCCCCTGCTACCTCTGATGCCGCCCCTGCTACCTCCTATATCACCCCCTGCTACCTCTGATGCCGCCACTGCTACCTCCTATATCACCCCCTGCCACCTCTGATGCCGCACCTGCTACCTCCTATATCACCCCCTGCCACCTCTGATGCCGCCCCTGCTACCTCCTATATCACCCCCTGCCACCTCTGATGCCGCACCTGCTACCTCCTATATCACCCCCTGCCACCTCTGATGCCGCCCCTGCTACCTCCTATATCACCCCCTGCTACCTCTGATGCCGCACCTGTTACCTCCTATATCACCCCCTGCTACCTCTGATGCCGCACCTGTTACCTCCTATATCACCCCCTGCTACCTCTGATGCCGCACCTGCTACCTCCTATATCACCCCCTGCTACCTCTGATGCCGCCCCTGCTACCTCCTATATCACCCCCTGCTACCTCTGATGCCGCCCCTGCTACCTCCTATATCACCCCCTGCCACCTCTGATGCCGCCCCTGCTACCTCCTATATCACCCCCTGCTACCTCTGATGCCGCACCTGTTACCTCCTATATCACCCCCTGCTACCTCTGATGCCGCACCTGTTACCTCCTATATCACCCCCTGCCACCTCTGATGCCGCACCTGCTACCTCCTATATCACCCCCTGCTACCTCTGATGCCGCCCCTGCTACCTCCTATATCACCCCCTGCCACCTCTGATGCCGCCCCTGCTACCTCCTATATCACCCCCTGCTACCTCTGATGCCGCCCCTGCTACCTCCTATATCACCCCCTGCCACCTCTGATGCCGCCCCTGCTACCTCCTATATCACCCCCTGCCACCTCTGATGCCGCCCCTGCTACCTCCTATATCACCCCCTGCTACCTCTGATGCCGCACCTGTTACCTCCTATATCACCCCCTGCCACCTCTGATGCCGCCCCTGCTACCTCCTATATCACCCCCTGCTACCTCTGATGCCGCCCCCGCTACCTCCTATATCACCCCCTGCTACCTCTGATGCCGCCCCTGCTACCTCCTATATCACCCCCTGCTACCTCTGATGCCGCCCCTGCTACCTCCTATATCACCCCCTGCTACCTCTGATGCCGCACCTGCTACCTCCTATATCACCCCCTGCCACCTCTGATGCCGCCCCTGCTACCTCCTATATCACCCCCTGCTACCTCTGATGCTGCCCCTGCTACCTCCTATATCACCCCCTGCTACCTCTGATGCCGCCCCTGCTACCTCCTATATCACCCCCTGCTACCTCCTATATCACCCCCTGCCACCTCTGATGCCGCCCCTGCTACCTCCTATATCACCCCCTGCCACCTCTGATGCCGCCCCTGCTACCTCCTATATCACCCCCTGCTACCTCTGATGCCGCCCCTGCTACCTCCTATATCACCCCCTGCCACCTCTGATGCCGCCCCTGCTACCTCCTATATCACCCCCTGCCACCTCTGATGCCGCACCTGCTACCTCCTATATCACCCCCTGCTACCTCCTATATCACCCCCTGCTACCTCTGATGCCGCACCTGCTACCTCCTATATCACCCCCTGTTCCCTCCTATATCACCCCCTGCTACCTCTGATGCCGCCCCTGCTACCTCCTATATCACCCCCTGCCACCTCTGATGCCGCCCCTGCTACCTCCTATATCACCCCCTGCTACCTCTGATGCCGCACCTGCTACCTCCTATATCACCCCCTGCTACCTCTGATGCCGCCCCTGCTACCTCCTATATCACCCCCTGCTACCTCTGATGCCGCCCCTGCTACCTCCTATATCACCCCCTGCTACCTCTGATGCCGCACCTGCTACCTCCTATATCACCCCCTGCCACCTCTGATGCCGCCCCTGCTACCTCCTATATCACCCCCTGCTACCTCTGATGCCGCCCCTGCTACCTCCTATATCACCCCCTGCTACCTCTGATGCCGCCCCTGCTACCTCCTATATCACCCCCTGCTACCTCCTATATCACCCCCTGCCACCTCTGATGCCGCCCCTGCTACCTCCTATATCACCCCCTGCCACCTCTGATGCCGCCCCTGCTACCTCCTATATCACCCCCTGCTACCTCTGATGCTGCCCCTGCTACCTCCTATATCACCCCCTGCTACCTCTGATGCCGCCCCTGCTACCTCCTATATCACCCCCTGCTACCTCCTATATCACCCCCTGCCACCTCTGATGCCGCCCCTGCTACCTCCTATATCACCCCCTGCCACCTCTGATGCCGCCCCTGCTACCTCCTATATCACCCCCTGCCACCTCTGATGCTGCACCTGCTACCTCCTATATCACCCCCTGCCACCTCTGATGCCGCCCCTGCTACCTCCTATATCACCCCCTGCCACCTCTGATGCTGCACCTGCTACCTCCTATATCACCCCCTGCTACCTCCTATATCACCCCCTGCTACCTCTGATGCCGCACCTGCTACCTCCTATATCACCCCCTGCTCCCTCCTATATCACCCCCTGCTACCTCTGATGCCGCACCTGCTACCTCCTATATCACCCCCTGCTCCCTCCTATATCACCCCCTGCTACCTCTGATGCCGCCCCTGCTACCTCCTATATCACCCCCTGCCACCTCTGATGCCGCACCTGCTACCTCCTATATCACCCCCTGCTCCCTCCTATATCACCCCCTGCTACCTCTGATGCCGCACCTGCTACCTCCTATATCACCCCCTGCCACCTCTGATGCCGCCCCTGCTACCTCCTATATCACCCCCTGCTCCCTCCTATATCACCCCCTGCCACCTCTGATGCCGCACCTGCTACCTCCTATATCACCCCCTGCTCCCTCCTATATCACCCCCTGCTACCTCTGATGCCGCCCCTGCTACCTCCTATATCACCCCCTGCCACCTCTGATGCCGCCCCTGCTCCCTCCTGTGTCACCCCCTCTACCTCATAGATTGTAAGCTCTTGTGAGCAGGGCCCTCAGTCCCATTGTGTGAAATGATGTTCTTTGTTATGTCTGTCTGTATCTGAACCCTATAAATTGTACAGCGCTGCGGAATATGTTGGCGCTATATAAATAAAATGTATTATTATTTATTATTATTATTTGTCTTGTGTTAGTAAGGTTTATTTCATCTATCAGTTCTATTCTATGTGATTATTCACACATCTAATGAGACTCTGAGAATTCTCTTAGCTTATCCATAAGTGTAGCAACTTACTGGACCTTATCAGGATATCCTTAGCCTTTGTATAACTGGATATTTTAACTATTTATCTACATTTTGAAGTATTTATTGCTGTTCTGGATGTTGTTGTTAATTTTAAGGTTGATCATATGCACTTGAGAAAGAGCAGTATACTCGAAACGCGTTGTACAAAATAAAGTCTTTTCACTGTACCTGGGCGAGCGCGGTTTTCCTTTCATCTTCCACAAGGAGGACGGTCCCTCTTTCGCTTCTTTGTACCTGAGGAAATCCTCCTGGGAGTGGCTTTTCTTCCAGAGGCGTTCTGCAACCCGCGAGGCACGTCTCAGTTTTTTAGTCAGGTCGGTGTGCCAGCTTTGTCTATTGATCGGTCGGGCTCTGGTGTATGTGTAGGGGGCCACAGAGTCCAGGGCTGAGGTAATGGTGGTATTATAGAAGGCAGCAGCGGCATCTGTGTCCTGGAGTGAGGAGATGTCAGCGAGTGGTAGGAGAGAGTCTGAGAGGGTGCAGGTGTCAAGGCGGTGGAGGTTCCTGCGGGGGCGCGTTGGTTTAGAGGTTGGGGTTTCTATTGGAGAGGGCAGAGAATGTCAGCAGGTTGTGGTCAGAGAGCGTGGATGGAGAGTTAGAGAGGTTGCATATGGAGCAGAGGCAGGTGAATATGAGGTCTAGTGTGCCCCCTTTATGTGGGTGGCAGAGGAGGACCATTGGGAGAGACCAAAGGAGGTGGTGAGAGGGGGGGGGGTCTGTGTAATGGGGATGTTGAAGTCACCCATGATGATGGTGGGGGTGTCTGTGGAGAGGAAGTGTGTGAGCCAGGTGGTGAAGTGGTCGATGAAGGCAGCGGTAGGTCCCGGCGGTCGATATATGACAGCCAGTTGGAGGTTGGCGGGTGAGTAGATACGAACAGAGTGCACTACAAAGGATGGGGGGGTGAGGGCAGGTAGCACCTGGATAGGGGCAAATGAGCACTTGTCTGACAGGAGGACGCCTACACCTCCACCAGGTTTGTTGTTGGGGCGGGGGGTATGTGAGAAGTGCAGACCTCCATAGGAGACGGCGGCGGGGGAGGCGGTGTCTGAGGGGGTCAGCCATGTTTCTGTGAGACAGAGAAATGTAAGTTTATTAAGAATAAAAAGGTTGTGGATGTAGGTAAGTTTATTACATACGGAGCGGGCATTCCATAGTGCACCAGGGAGGGCAGGGGGAGGGGTAGGAGTGAGTGTGATTGGTGTGAGATTTCGGAGGTTCCGTGTGCTAGCGCCAGGTGTGGGGATTCGCTGGGGAGGTCCAGGGTTAGGAGATATGTCACCAGAAGTAAGGAGGAGCAGGGAGAGTGACAGCAGGTGTAGGTAGGAGAGGCTGCGGGGGGGTTGTATGTGTCTGGGGCGGAAAGCCTGCAGGTGTGTGAGGAGCAGAGAAAGTGATATGGTGGGGTAGGAGAGAGGGAGAGATGAGGAGGTAGTTACTGACAAGGCTGGTTTGGGGTGGAAAAGTGGTTTTTACAAGGATTGGGAGAACAACAGAGATTAAGGTGAGAAGCATTTCTGTTACAGCAGTTGGATTGTGTTACCTTCTGGTTCAATTCTGAAGCTACACTTAGATGCACACAGGATTGCCAAATGACCAGAGGTCTTACATTTATACAAGCCAGAGTTTGTCAGATGTCTATCAGGTGTAAGTGGGCTGGGCATATAAGCAGACACATTCAGGCCAGAATCAAAGTAAAGGAAATGAGACCAGGGGGAGCCCAGCAGGGTGTACAGACAGGGGGAGCCCGGCAGGGTGTACAGACAGGGGGAGCCCGGCAGGGTGTACAGACAGGGGGAGCCCGGCAGGGTGTACAGACAGGGGGAGCCCGGCAGGGTGTACAGACAGGGGGAGCCCGGCAGGGTGTACAGACAGGGGGAGCCCGGCAGGGTGTACAGACAGGGGGAGCCCGGCAGGGTGTACAGACAGGGGGAGCCCGGCAGGGTGTACAGACAGGGGGAGCCCGGCAGGGTGTACAGACAGGGGGAGCCCGGCAGGGTGTACAGACAGGGGGAGCGCGGCAGGGTGTACAGACAGGGGGAGCGCGGCAGGGTGTACAGACAGGGGGAGCCCGGCAGGGTGTACAGACAGGGGGAGCCCGGCAGGGTGTACAGACAGGGGGAGCGCGGCAGGGTGTACAGACAGGGGGAGCCCGGCAGGGTGTACAGACAGGGGGAGCCCGGCAGGGTGTACAGACAGGGGGAGCCCGGCAGGGTGTACAGACAGGGGGAGCCCGGCAGGGTGTACAGACAGGGGGAGCCCGGCAGGGTGTACAGACAGGGGGAGCGCGGCAGGGTGTACAGACAGGGGGAGCGCGGCAGGGTGTACAGACAGGGGGAGCCCGGCAGGGTGTACAGACAGGGGGAGCCCGGCAGGGTGTACAGACAGGGGGAGCCCGGCAGGGTGTACAGACAGGGGGAGCGCGGCAGGGTGTACAGACAGGGGGAGCGCGGCAGGGTGTACAGACAGGGGGAGCCCGGCAGGGTGTACAGACAGGGGGAGCCCGGCAGGGTGTACAGACAGGGGGAGCCCGGCAGGGTGTACAGACAGGGGGAGCCCGGCAGGGTGTACAGACAGGGGGAGCACGGCAGGGTGTACAGACAGGGGGAGCCCGGCAGGGTGTACAGACAGGGGGAGCCCGGCAGGGTGTACAGACAGGGGGAGCCCGGCAGGGTGTACAGACAGGGGGAGCCCGGCAGGGTGTACAGACAGGGGGAGCCCGGCAGGGTGTACAGACAGGGGGAGCGCGGCAGGGTGTACAGACAGGGGGAGCGCGGCAGGGTGTACAGACAGGGGGAGCCCGGCAGGGTGTACAGACAGGGGGAGCGCGGCAGGGTGTACAGACAGGGGGAGCGCGGCAGGGTGTACAGACAGGGGGAGCCCGGCAGGGTGTACAGACAGGGGGAGCGCGGCAGGGTGTACAGACAGGGGGAGCGCGGCAGGGTGTACAGACAGGGGGAGCGCGGCAGGGTGTACAGACAGGGGGAGCCCGGCAGGGTGTACAGACAGGGGGAGCGCGGCAGGGTGTACAGACAGGGGGAGCGCGGCAGGGTGTACAGACAGGGGGAGCCCGGCAGGGTGTACAGACAGGGGGAGCGCGGCAGGGTGTACAGACAGGGGGAGCGCGGCAGGGTGTACAGACAGGGGGAGCGCGGCAGGGTGTACAGACAGGGGGAGCCCGGCAGGGTGTACAGACAGGGGGAGCCCGGCAGGGTGTACAGACAGGGGGAGCCCGGCAGGGTGTACAGACAGGGGGAGCGCAGCAGGGTGTACAGACAGGGGGAGCCCGGCAGGGTGTACAGACAGGGGGAGCCCGGCAGGGTGTACAGACAGGGGGAGCACGGCAGGGTGTACAGACAGGGGGAGCCCGGCAGGTTGTACAGACAGGGGGAGCCCGGCAGGGTGTACAGACAGGGGGAGCCCGGCAGGGTGTACAGACAGGGGGAGCGCAGCAGGGTGTACAGACAGGGGGAGCGCAGCAGGGTGTACAGACAGGGGGAGCGCAGCAGGGTGTACAGACAGGGGGAGCGCAGCAGGGTGTACAGACAGGGGGAGCACAGCAGGGTGTACAGACAGGTATCACAACTGATAGAATGGCTACAAAATGCTTAGAGACAAACCAACAGAATGCTTGATTGATAATAACAGGTAGAGAGAAATACAGTTAGACTGGACACAGGGGTGACACTGAAGATATATGTTCTTGTGATAGAGACATACCCCCAATGTATCACTCCCATCATCCCTGACCCCAGGAGCTGACAATCTAATCTCTATATCACACAATGTATCACTCCTATCATCCCTGACTCCAGGAGCTGACAATCTAATCTCTATATCACACAATGTATCACTCCCATCATCCCTGACCCCAGGAGCTGACAATCTCCACTGATCATAGATGTTGAGGCTCCTCTTCTCCTGCTCTGTACAGAAGGGTTGGGGGGTAATCTCTACAGATTAGGGGTACAGACATATAAATTAGGGTTCTGCGTCTACTTCCTCATTATATCAATTCTGAAAGAACACTCTTGAGCAGAGAGCAGTTGCCCGGAGACCCCACACATGGCCACAAGGGGGCAGCCTGCTCTGACTCTGGCTCTGGTTTCCTGCTCTGACTCTGGCTCTGGTTTCCTGCTCTGACTCTGGCTCTGGTTTCCTGCTCTGACTCTGGCTCTGGTTTCCTGCTCTGGCTATGGCTCTGGTTTCCTGCTCTGACTCTGGCTCTGGTTTCCTGCTCTGACTCTGGCTCTGGTTTCCTGCTCTGACTCTGGCTCTGGTTTCCTGCTCTGACTCTGGCTCTGGTTTCCTGCTCTGACTCTGGCTCTGGTTTCCTGCTCTGACTCTGGCTCTGGTTTCCTGCTCTGGCTATGGCTCTGGTTTCCTGCTCTGACTCTGGCTCTGGTTTCCTGCTCTGACTATGGCTCTGGTTTCCTGCTCTGACTCTGGCTCTGGTTTCCTGCTCTGACTCTGGCTCTGGTTTCCTGCTCTGACTATGGCTCTGGTTTCCTGCTCTGACTCTGGCTCTGGTTTCCTGCTCTGGCTATGGCTCTGGTTTCCTGCTCTGACTATGGCTCTGGTTTCCTGCTCTGGCTATGACTCTGGTTTCCTGCTCTGACTCTGGCTCTGGTTTCCTGCTCTGACTCTGGCTCTGGTTTCCTGCTCTGGCTATGGCTCTGGTTTCCTGCTCTGGCTATGGCTCTGGTTTCCTGCTCTGACTCGGGCTCTGGTTTCCTGCTCTGACTCGGGCTCTGGTTTCCTGCTCTGACTCTGGCTCTGGTTTCCTGCTCTGGCTATGGCTCTGGTTTCCTGCTCTGGCTATGGCTCTGGTTTCCTGCTCTGACTCTGGCTCTGGTTTCCTGCTCTGACTATGGCTCTGGTTTCCTGCTCTGACTCTGGCTCTGGTTTCCTGCTCTGACTCTGGCTCTGGTTTCCTGCTCTGACTCTGGCTCTGGTTTCCTGCTCTGGCTATGGCTCTGGTTTCCTGCTCTGACTCGGGCTCTGGTTTCCTGCTCTGGCTATGGCTCTGGTTTCCTGCTCTGACTCGGGCTCTGGTTTCCTGCTCTGGCTATGGCTCTGGTTTCCTGCTCTGGCTATGGCTCTGGTTTCCTGCTCTGACTATGGCTCTGGTTTCCTGCTCTGACTCGGGCTCTGGTTTCCTGCTCTGACTCTGGCTCTGGTTTCCTGCTCTGACTCTGGCTCTGGTTTCCTGCTCTGACTCGGGCTCTGGTTTCCTGCTCTGACTATGGCTCTGGTTTCCTGCTCTGACTATGGCTCTGGTTTCCTGCTCTGACTATGGCTCTGGTTTCCTGCTCTGACTCTGGCTCTGGTTTCCTGCTCTGACTCTGGCTCTGGTTTCCTGCTCTGACTCTGGCTCTGGTTTCCTGCTCTGACTATGGCTCTGGTTTCCAGCTCTGACTCTGGCTCTGGTTTCCTGCTCTGACTCTGGTTTCCTGCTCTGACTCTGGCTCTGGTTTCCTGCTCTGACTATGGCTCTGGTTTCCTGCTCTGACTCGGGCTCTGGTTTCCTGCTCTGGCTATGGCTCTGGTTTCCTGCTCTGACTCGGGCTCTGGTTTCCTGCTCTGACTATGGCTCTGGTTTCCTGCTCTGACTCTGGCTCTGGTTTCCTGCTCTGACTCTGGCTCTGGTTTCCTGCTCTGACTCTGGCTCTGGTTTCCTGCTCTGACTCTGGCTCTGGTTTCCTGCTCTGACTCTGGCTCTGGTTTCCTGCTCTGACTCTGGCTCTGGTTTCCTGCTCTGACTCTGGCTCTGGTTTCCTGCTCTGACTCTGGCTTTGGTTTCCTGCTCTGACTCTGGCTCTGGTTTCCTGCTCTGACTCTGGCTCTGGTTTCCTGCTCTGACTCTGGCTCTGGTTTCCTGCTCTGACTATGGCTCTGGTTTCCTGCTCTGACTCGAACTCTGGTTTCCTGCTCTGACTCTGGCTCTGGTTTCCTGCTCTGGCTATGGCTCTGGTTTCCTGCTCTGACTCTGGCTCTGGTTTCCTGCTCTGACTCTGGCTCTGGTTTCCTGCTCTGACTCTGGCTCTGGTTTCCTGCTCTGACTCTGGCTCTGGTTTCCTGCTCTGACTATGGCTCTGGTTTCCTGCTCTGGCTATGGCTCTGGTTTCCTGCTCTGACTCTGGTTTCCTGCTCTGACTCGGGCTCTGGTTTCCTGCTCTGACTCTGGTTTCCTGCTCTGACTATGGCTCTGGTTTCCTGCTCTGACTCTGACTCTGGTTTCCTGCTCTGACTCTGGCTCTGGTTTCCTGCTCTGACTCTGGCTCTGGTTTCCTGCTCTGACTATGGCTCTGGTTTCCTGCTCTGGCTATGGCTCTGGTTTCCTGCTCTGGCTATGGCTCTGGTTTCCTGCTCTGACTCTGGTTTCCTGCTCTGACTCTGACTCTGGTTTCCTGCTCTGACTCGGGCTCTGGTTTCCTGCTCTGACTCTGGCTCTGGTTTCCTGCTCTGACTATGGCTCTGGTTTCCTGCTCTGACTCTGGTTTCCTGCTCTGACTCGGGCTCTGGTTTCCTGCTCTGACTCTGGTTTCCTGCTCTGACTCTGGTTTCCTGCTCTGACTCTGGTTTCCTGCTCTGACTCGGGCTCTGGTTTCCTGCTCTGACTCTGGTTTCCTGCTCTGACTCGGGCTCTGGTTTCCTGCTCTGGCTATGGCTCTGGTTTCCTGCTCTGACTCTGGTTTCCTGCTCTGACTCGGGCTCTGGTTTCCTGCTCTGACTCTGGTTTCCTGCTCTGACTCTGGCTCTGGTTTCCTGCTCTGACTATGGCTCTGGTTTCCTGCTCTGGCTATGGCTCTGGTTTCCTGCTCTGACTCTGGTTTCCTGCTCTGACTCGGGCTCTGGTTTCCTGCTCTGACTCTGGCTCTGGTTTCCTGCTCTGACTATGGCTCTGGTTTCCTGCTCTGACTCTGGTTTCCTGCTCTGACTCGGGCTCTGGTTTCCTGCTCTGACTCTGGTTTCCTGCTCTGACTCTGGTTTCCTGCTCTGACTCGGGCTCTGGTTTCCTGCTCTGACTCTGGTTTCCTGCTCTGACTCGGGCTCTGGTTTCCTGCTCTGGCTATGGCTCTGGTTTCCTGCTCTGACTCTGGTTTCCTGCTCTGACTCGGGCTCTGGTTTCCTGCTCTGACTCTGGTTTCCTGCTCTGACTCGGGCTCTGGTTTCCTGCTCTGACTCTGGCTCTGGTTTCCTGCTCTGACTCTGGCTCTGGTTTCCTGCTCTGACTATGGCTCTGGTTTCCTGCTCTGGCTATGGCTCTGGTTTCCTGCTCTGACTCTGGTTTCCTGCTCTGACTCGGGCTCTGGTTTCCTGCTCTGCGTCTTTCTGTGTTTGGATCTTTGTTATTATGTTTTTAATTATCTTTAGTACAAGTTACATTTTATCAACTTTGGTATTCGGAGAATATCCTTTCATTATGGGGTATCTGTGCAGATGAGGGGGTATCTGTGCAGATGAGGGGGTATTTCTGCAGATAAGGGGGTATCACTACATATTAGGGGGTATGTCTGCAGATGACGGGGTCCATGGGGTCTCATCTTCCTCTTAGTTGGTGACCGTTATATGGGGAGGTGGGGTATAACAGTCCGTGGAGTCCCATCTTCCTCTTACTTGGTGACAGCTGTATGGGGGGGGGGGTAGTTTGGGGTATAACAGTCTGTGGGGTCTCCTCTTCCTCTTGTTTGGTGACCGCTGTATGGGGGGGGGGGGGGTTGGGGTATAACAGTCTGTGGGGTCTCATCTTCCTCTTGTTTGGTGACAGCTGTATGGGGGGGGGGTTGGGGTATAACAGTCCGTGGGGTCTCATCTTCCTCTTGTTTGGTGACAGCTGTATGGGGGGGGTAGTTTGGGGTATAACAGTCTGTGGGGTCTCATCTTCCTCTTGTTTGGTGACAGCTGTATGGCGGGGTAGTTTGGGGTATAACAGTCTGTGGGGTCTCATCTTCCTCTTGTTTGGTGACAGCTGTATGGGGGGGGGTTGGGGTATAACAGTCTGTGGGGTCTCATCTTCCTCTTGTTTGGTGACAGCTGTATGGGGGGGGGGTAGTTTAGGGTATAACAGTCCGTGGGGTCTCATCTTCCTCTTGTTTGGTGACTGCTGTATGGGGGGGGGTTGGGGTATAACAGTCTGTGGGGTCTCATCTTCCTCTTGTTTGGTGACCGCTGTATGGGGGGGGGGGGGTTGGGGTATAACAGTCTGTGGGGTCTCATCTTCCTCTTGTTTGGTGACAGCTGTATGGGGGGGGGTTGGGGTATAACAGTCTGTGGGGTCTCATCTTCCTCTTGTTTGGTGACTGCTGTATGGGGGGGGGTTGGGGTATAACAGTCTGTGGGGTCTCATCTTCCTCTTGTTTGGTGACAGCTGTATGGGGGGGGGGTTGGGGTATAACAGTCTGTGGGGTCTCATCTTCCTCTTGTTTGGTGACAGCTGTATGGGGGGGGTTGGGGTATAACAGTCTGTGGGGTCTCATCTTCCTCTTGTTTGGTGACAGCTGTATGGGGGGGGGGTAGTTTAGGGTATAACAGTCCGTGGGGTCTCATCTTCCTCTTGTTTGGTGACAGCTGTATGGGGGGGGGGGTAGTTTAGGGTATAACAGTCCGTGGGGTCTCATCTTCCTCTTGTTTGGTGACAGCTGTATGGGGGGGGGGTTGGGGTATAACAGTCTGTGGGGTCTCCTCTTCCTCTTGTTTGGTGACAGCTGTATGGGGGGGGGTTGGGGTATAACAGTCTGTGGGGTCTCCTCTTCCTCTTGTTTGGTGACAGCTGTATGGGGGGGGGGGGGTAGTTTGGGGTATAACAGTCCGTGGGGTCTCCTCTTCCTCTTGTTTGGTGACAGCTGTATGGGGGGGGGGTAGTTTGGGGTATAACAGTCCGTGGGGTCTCATCTTCCTCTTGTTTGGTGACAGCTGTATGGGGGGGGGTAGTTTGGGGTATAACAGTCTGTGGGGTCTCATCTTCCTCTTGTTTGGTGACAGCTGTATGGGGGGGGGGGTAGTTTGGGGTATAACAGTCTGTGGGGTCTCCTCTTCCTCTTGTTTGGTGACAGCTGTATGGGGGGGGGGTTGGGGTATAACAGTCTGTGGGGTCTCCTCTTCCTCTTGTTTGGTGACAGCTGTATGGGGGGGGGGGTTGGGGTATAACAGTCTGTGGGGTCTCATCTTCCTCTTGCTTGGTGACAGCTGTATGGGGGGGGGGTTGGGGTATAACAGTCTGTGGGGTCTCCTCTTCCTCTTGTTTGGTGACAGCTGTATGGGGGGGGGTTGGGGTATAACAGTCTGTGGGGTCTCATCTTCCTCTTGTTTGGTGACAGCTGTATGGGGGGGGTTGGGGTATAACAGTCTGTGGGGTCTCCTCTTCCTCTTGTTTGGTGACAGCTGTATGGGGGGGGGGTTGGGGTATAACAGTCTGTGGGGTCTCATCTTCCTCTTGTTTGGTGACCGCTGGACATTTCTACAGATTAGAGGGTATCTCTGCAGAGCGGGGGCACTTTGTCTGGGGAGGTGCACTCCATGCTCTCGGCTGCCCCCTCCTCGGAGATCGCAGGGGGATGCGGAAGGCGTGCAGATGGATGAGCCTCCTCCAGCTTCGCCCTCCCCTGACGAGACTCCAGGCAGCTCACACGCTGACAGCTACTTTCACAGACAGACCTTGTGTATGTCACCCCTTTAACTGCCCACTGGAGGGCAACAAGGACAATGCACCGACCTAGTGGGGTGGGCAGCACCTTCTCCATAGACTCTCTGATTGGGACCCCAGCAGTGCGACCAGGACACGTCCTCTACACCGGTTACCCCATGTTCATGCCCTACAGACCTCTGGTGCTCCCTCCGTCCCCGCTGCCCCCTATGGCTCCCATCTCCTCCTATAGCGAACGCTTGGGCAACACTTTCTGTGCCAGTTTGGGGCAGGGGATCCCCTCCATGGTGGCCCTGACAACTGCCCTGCCCGGCTACAGAGACTTACCTGATGGATTTTATGCTCAGGAATCTCAAAGTGGATCCCCGAACTCCGCAGAAGGAAACCGACAGCAAGAAGCGCTCAAGACGGAGGAGAAGAGTCTGGAGCAAAGCAACTACTCGGACTGTTACCCCAACCTGGGAGGTAAGAGGAGGGGGCACCCCAAAAAGGGCAGGAGGGAGATAGTGCACATAAAGGCAAAGGACAGGTGAGGGTCATATATGTAATATCATCAGTCTCAGGTGTCAGGTGAGGGTCATATATGTAATATCATCAATCTCAGGTGTCAGGTGAGGGTCATATATGTAATATCACCAATCTCAGGTGTCAGGTGAGGGTCATATATGTAATATCATCAATCTCAGGTGTCAGGTGAGGGTCATATATGTAATATCATGAATCTCAGGTGACAGGTGAGGGTCATATATGTAATATCATCAGTCTCAGGTGTCAGGTGAGGGTCATATATGTAATATCATGAATCTCAGGTGTCAGGTGAGGGTCATATATGTAATATCATCAATCTCAGGTGTCAGGTGAGGGTCATATATGTAATATCACCAATCTCAGGTGTCAGGTGAGGGTCATATATGTAATATCATCAATCTCAGGTGTCAGGTGAGGGTCATATATGTAATATCATGAATCTCAGGTGTCAGGTGAGGGTCATATATGTAATATCATCAATCTCAGGTGTCAGGTGAGGGTCATATATGTAATATCACCAATCTCAGGTGTCAGGTGAGGGTCATATATGTAATATCATCAATCTCAGGTGTCAGGTGAGGGTCATATATGTAATATCATGAATCTCAGGTGTCAGGTGAGGGTCATATATGTAATATCATCAATCTCAGGTGTCAGGTGAGGGTCATATATGTAATATCATCAATCTCAGGTGTCAGGTGAGGGTCATATATGTAATATCATCAGTCTCAGGTGTCATGTGAGGGTCATATATGTAATATCATCAATCTCAGGTGTCAGGTGAGGGTCATATATGTAATATCATCAATCTCAGGTGTCAGGTGAGGGTCATATATGTAATATCACCAATCTCAGGTGTCAGGTGAGGGTCATATATGTAATATCATGAATCTCAGGTGACAGATGAGGGTCATATATGTAATATCATCAATCTCAGGTGTCAGGTGAGGGTCATATATGTAATATCATCAGTCTCAGGTGTCATGTGAGGGTCATATATGTAATATCATCAATCTCAGGTGTCAGGTAAGGGTCATATATGTAATATCATCAATCTCAGGTGTCAGGTGAGGGTCATATATGTAATATCACCAATCTCAGGTGTCAGGTGAGGGTCATATATGTAATATCATCAATCTCAGGTGTCAGGTAAGGGTCATATATGTAATATCACCAATCTCTGGTGTCAGGTGAGGGTCATATATGTTATATCATCAGTCTCAGGTGTCAGGTGAGGGTCATATATGTAATATCATCAATCTCTGGTGTCAGGTGAGGGTCATATGTGTAATATCATCAATCTCAGGTGTCAGTTGAGGGTCATATATGTAATATCATCAATCTCTGGTGTCAGGTGAGGGTCATATATGTAATATCATCAATCTCAGGTGTCCGAGGTGAGGGTCATATATGTAATATCATCAATCCCAGGTGTCAGGTGAGGGTCATATATGTAATATCATCAGTCTCAGGAATCAGGTGAGGGTCATATATGGAATATCATCAATCTCAGGTGTCAGGTGAGGGTCATATATGTAATATCATCAATCTCTGGTGTCAGTTGAGGGTCATATATGTAATATCATCAGTCTCAGGTGTCAGGTGAGGGTCATATATGTAATATCATCAATCTCTGGTGTCAGGTGAGGGTCATATGTGTAATATCATCAATCTCAGGTGTCAGTTGAGGGTCATATATGTAATATCATCAATCTCAGGTGTCAGGTGAGGGTCATATATGTAATATCATCAATCTCAGGTGTCAGGTGAGGGTCATATATGTAATATCATCAATCCCAGGTGACAGGTGAGGGTCATATATGTAATATCATGAATCTCAGGTGACAGATGAGGGTCATATATGTAATATCACCAATCTCAGGTGTCAGGTGAGGGTCATATATGTAATATCATCAATCTCAGGTGTCAGGTGAGGGTCATATATGTAATATCATCAGTCTCAGGTGTCAGGTGAGAGTCATATATGTAATATCATCAATCTCAGGTGTAAGGTGAGGGTCATATATGTAATATCATCAATCTCAGGTGACAGGTCAGAGTCATATATGTAATATCATCAATCTCAGGTGTCAGGTGAGGGTCATATATGTAATATCATCAATCTCAGGTGTCAGGTGAGGGTCATATATGTAATATCATCAATCTCAGGTGTCAGGTAAGGGACATATATGTAATATCATCCATCTCAGGTGTCAGGTGAGGGTCATATATGTAATACCATCAATCTCAGGTGTCAGGTGAGGGTCATATATGTAATATCATCAATCTCAGGTGTCAGGTGAGGGTCATATATGTAATATCATCAATCTCAGGTGTCAGGTGAGGGTCATATATGTAATATCATCAATCTCAGGTGTCAGGTGAGGGTCATATATGTAATATCATCAATCCCAGGTGACAGGTGAGGGTCATATATGTAATATCATCAATCTCAGGTGTCAGGTGAGGGTCATATATGTAATATAATCAATCCCAGGTGTCAGGTGAGGGACATATATGTAATATCATCAATCCCAGGTGTCAGGTGAGGGTCATATATGTAATATAATCAATCTCAGGTGTCAGGTGAGGGTCATATATGTAATATCATCAATCTCAGGTGTCAGGTGAGGGTCATATATGTAATATCATCAATCTCAGGTGTCAGGTGAAAGTCATATATGTAATATCATCAACTCAGGTGTCAGGTGAGGGTCATATATGTAATATCACCAATCTCTGGTGTCAGTTGAGGGTCATATATGTAATATCATCAGTCTCAGGTGTCAGGTGAGGGTCATATATGTAATATCATCAATCTCTGGTGTCAGGTGAGGGTCATATATGTAATATCATCAGTCTCAGGTGTCCGAGGTGAGGGTCATATATGTAATATCATCAATCTCAGGTGTCCGAGGTGAGGGTCATATATGTAATATCATCAATCCCAGGTGACAGGTGAGGGTCATATATGTAATATCATGAATCTCAGGTGACAGATGAGGGTCATATATGTAATATCATCAATCTCTGGTGTCAGGTGAGGGTCATATATGTAATATCATCAATCTCAGGTTTAAGGTGAGGGTCATATATGTAATATCATCAATCTCAGGTGTCAGGTGAGAGTCATATATGTAATATTATCAATCTCAGGTGAGGGTCATATATGTAATATAATCAATCTCAGGTGTCAGGTGAGGGTCATATATGTAATATCATCAATCTCAGGTGTCAGGTGAGGGTCATATATGTAATATCATCAATCTCACGTGTCAGGTGAGGGACATATATGTAATATCATCAATCTCACGTGTCAGGTGAGGGACATATATGTAATATCATCAATCTCAGGTGTCAGGTGAGAGTCATATATGTAATACCATCAATCTCAGGTGTCAGGTGAGAGTCATATATGTAATACCATCAATCTCAGGTGTCAGGTGAGGGACATATATGTAATATCATCAATCTCAGGTGACAGGTGAGGGTCATATATGTAATATCATCAATCTCAGGTGTCAGGTGAGGGTCATATATGTAATATCATCAATCTCAGGTGTCAGGTGAGAGTCATATATGTAATATCATCAATCTCAGGTGTCAGGTGAGGGTCATATATGTAATATCATCAATCTCAGGTGTCAGGTGAGGGTCATATATGTAATATCATCAATCTCAGGTGTCAGGTGAGGGTCATATATGTAATATAATCAATCTCAGGTGTCAGGTGAGGGTCATATATGTAATATCATCAGTCTCAGGAATCAGGTGAGGGTCATATATGTAATATCATCAATCCCAGGTGACAGGTGAGGGTCATATATGTAATATCATCAATCTCAGGTGTCAGGTGAGGGTCATATATGTAATATCATCAATCTCAGGTGTCAGGTGAAAGTCATATATGTAATATCATCAACTCAGGTGTCAGGTGAGGGTCATATATGTAATATCACCAATCTCTGGTGTCAGTTGAGGGTCATATATGTAATATCATCAGTCTCAGGTGTCAGGTGAGGGTCATATATGTAATATCATCAATCTCTGGTGTCAGGTGAGGGTCATATATGTAATATCATCAGTCTCAGGTGTCCGAGGTGAGGGTCATATATGTAATATCATCAATCTCAGGTGTCCGAGGTGAGGGTCATATATGTAATATCATCAATCCCAGGTGACAGGTGAGGGTCATATATGTAATATCATGAATCTCAGGTGACAGATGAGGGTCATATATGTAATATCATCAATCTCTGGTGTCAGGTGAGGGTCATATATGTAATATCATCAATCTCAGGTTTAAGGTGAGGGTCATATATGTAATATCATCAATCTCAGGTGTCAGGTGAGAGTCATATATGTAATATTATCAATCTCAGGTGAGGGTCATATATGTAATATAATCAATCTCAGGTGTCAGGTGAGGGTCATATATGTAATATCATCAATCTCAGGTGTCAGGTGAGGGTCATATATGTAATATCATCAATCTCACGTGTCAGGTGAGGGACATATATGTAATATCATCAATCTCACGTGTCAGGTGAGGGACATATATGTAATATCATCAATCTCAGGTGTCAGGTGAGAGTCATATATGTAATACCATCAATCTCAGGTGTCAGGTGAGAGTCATATATGTAATACCATCAATCTCAGGTGTCAGGTGAGGGACATATATGTAATATCATCAATCTCAGGTGACAGGTGAGGGTCATATATGTAATATCATCAATCTCAGGTGTCAGGTGAGGGTCATATATGTAATATCATCAATCTCAGGTGTCAGGTGAGAGTCATATATGTAATATCATCAATCTCAGGTGTCAGGTGAGGGTCATATATGTAATATCATCAATCTCAGGTGTCAGGTGAGGGTCATATATGTAATATCATCAATCTCAGGTGTCAGGTGAGGGTCATATATGTAATATGACCAATCTCAGGTGTCAGGTGAGAGTCATATATGTAATATCATCAATCTCAGGTGTCAGGTGAGAGTCATATATGTAATATCATCAATCTCAGGTGTCAGGTTAGGGTCATATATGTAATATCACCAATCTCTGGTGTCAGTTGAGGGTCATATATGTAATATCATCAATCTCAGGAATCAGGTGAGGGACATATATGTAATATAATCAATCCCAGGTGTCAGGTGAGGGTCATATATGTAATATCATCAATCTCAGGTGACAGATGAGGGTCATATATGTAATATCATCAATCTCAGGTGTCAGGTGAGGGTCATATATGTAATATCATCAATCTCAGGTGTCAGGTGAGGGTCATATATGTAATATCATCAATCTCAGGTGTCAGGTGAGAGTCATATATGTAATATCATCAATCTCAGGTGAGGGTCATATATGTAATATCATCAATCTCAGTTGTCAGGTGAGGGTCATATATGTAATATCATCAATCTCAGGTGTCAGGTGAGGGTCATATATGTAATATCATCAATCTCACGTGTCAGTTGAGGGTCATATATGTAATATCATCAATCTCAGGTGACAGGTGAGGGTCATATATGTAATATCATCAATCTCAGGTGTCAGGTGAGAGTCATATATGTAATACCATCAATCTCAGGTGTCAGGTGAGAGACATATATGTAATATCATCAATCTCAGGTGTCAGGTGAGGGTCATATATGTAATATCATCAATCTCTGGTGTCAGGTGAGTGTCATATATGTTATATCATCAGTCTCAGGTGTCAGGTGAGGGTCATATATGTAATATCATCAATCTCTGGTGTCAGGTGAGGGTCATATGTCTAATATCATCAATCTCAGGTGTCAGTTGAGGGTCATATATGTAATATCATCAATCTCTGGTGTCAGGTGAGGGTCATATATGTAATATCATCAATCTCAGGTGTCCGAGGTGAGGGTCATATATGTAATATCATCAATCCCAGGTGTCAGGTGAGGGTCATATATGTAATATCATCAATCCCAGGTGTCAGGTGAGGGTCATATATGTAATATCATCAATCTCAGGTGTCAGGTGAGGGTCATATATGTAATATCATCAGTCTCAGGAATCAGGTGAGGGTCATATATGGAATATCATCAATCTCAGGTGTCAGGTGAGGGTCATATATGTAATATCATCAATCTCAGGTGTCAGGTGAGGGTCATATATGTAATATCATCAATCTCAGGTGTCAGGTGAGCGTCATATATGTAATATCACCAATCTCAGGTGTCAGGTTAGGGTCAAATATGTAATATCATCAATCTCAGGTTTCAGGTGAGGGTCATATATGTAATATCATCAATCTAAGGTGTCAGGTGAGAGTCATATATGTAATATCATCAATGTTAGGTGTCAGGTGAGGGTCATATATGTAATATCATGAATCTCAGGTGTCAGGTAATGGACATATATGTTATATCATCAATCTCAGGTGACAGGTGAGAGTCATATATGTAATATCATCAATCTCAGGTGTCAGGTGAGAGTCATATATGTAATACCATCAATCTCAGGTGTCAGGTGAGGGACATATATGTAATATCATCAATCTCAGGTGTCAGGTGAGGGTCATATATGTAATATCATCAATCTCAGGTGTCAGGTGAGGGTCATATATGTAATATCATCAATCTCAGGTGTCAGGTGAGAGTCATATATGTAATATCATCAATCTCAGGTGTCAGGTGAGGGTCATATATGTAATATCATCAATCCCAGGTGTCAGGTGAGGGTCATATATGTAATATCATCAGTCTCAGGAATCAGGTGAGGGTCATATATGGAATATCATCAATCTCAGGTGTCAGGTGAGGGTCATATATGTAATATCATCAATCTCAGGTTTAAGGTGAGGGTCATATATGTAATATCATCAATCTCAGGTGTCAGGTGAGAGTCATATATGTAATATCATCAATCTCAGGTGAGGGTCATATATGTAATATCATCAATCTCAGGTGTCAGGTGAGGGTCATATATGTAATATCATCAATCTCAGGTGTCAGGTGAGGGTCATATATGTAATATCATCAATCTCAGGTGTCAGGTGAGGGTCATATATGTAATATCATCAGTCTCAGGTGTCAGGTGAGGGTCATATATGTAATATCATCAATCTCTGGTGTCAGGTGAGGGTCATATGTGTAATATCATCAATCTCAGGTGTCAGTTGAGGGTCATATATGTAATATCATCAATCTCAGGTGTCAGGTGAGGGTCATATATGTAATATCATCAATCTCAGGTGTCAGGTGAGGGTCATATATGTAATATCATCAATCCCAGGTGACAGGTGAGGGTCATATATCTAATATCATGAATCTCAGGTGACAGATGAGGGTCATATATGTAATATCACCAATCTCAGGTGTCAGGTGAGGGTCATATATGTAATATCATCAATCTCAGGTGTCAGGTGAGGGTCATATATGTAATATCATCAATCTCAGGTGACAGGTCAGAGTCATATATGTAATATCATCAATCTCAGGTGTCAGGTGAGGGTCATATATGTAATATCATCAATCTCAGGTGTCAGGTGAGGGTCATATATGTAATATCATCAATCTCAGGTGTCAGGTAAGGGACATATATGTAATATCATCCATCTCAGGTGTCAGGTGAGGGTCATATATGTAATACCATCAATCTCAGGTGTCAGGTGAGGGTCATATATGTAATATCATCAATCTCAGGTGTCAGGTGAGGGTCATATATGTAATATCATCAATCTCAGGTGTCAGGTGAGGGTCATATATGTAATATCATCAATCTCAGGTGTCAGGTGAGGGTCATATATGTAATATCATCAATCCCAGGTGACAGGTGAGGGTCATATATGTAATATCATCAATCTCAGGTGTCAGGTGAGGGTCATATATGTAATATAATCAATCCCAGGTGTCAGGTGAGGGACATATATGTAATATCATCAATCTCAGGTGTCAGGTGAGGGTCATATATGTAATATCATCAGTCTCAGGAATCAGGTGAGGGTCATATATGTAATATCATCAATCCCAGGTGACAGGTGAGGGTCATATATGTAATATCATCAATCTCAGGTGTCAGGTGAGGGTCATATATGTAATATCATCAATCTCAGGTGTCAGGTGAAAGTCATATATGTAATATCATCAACTCAGGTGTCAGGTGAGGGTCATATATGTAATATCACCAATCTCTGGTGTCAGTTGAGGGTCATATATGTAATATCATCAGTCTCAGGTGTCAGGTGAGGGTCATATATGTAATATCATCAATCTCTGGTGTCAGGTGAGGGTCATATATGTAATATCATCAGTCTCAGGTGTCCGAGGTGAGGGTCATATATGTAATATCATCAATCCCAGGTGACAGGTGAGGGTCATATATGTAATATCATGAATCTCAGGTGACAGATGAGGGTCATATATGTAATATCATCAATCTCAGGTGTCAGGTGAGGGTCATATATGTAATATAATCAATCTCAGGTGTCAGGTGAGAGTCATATATGTAATATCATCAATCTCAGGTGAGGGTCATATATGTAATATCATCAATCTCAGGTGTCAGGTGAGGGTCATATATGTAATATCATCAATCTCAGGTGTCAGGTGAGGGTCATATATGTAATATCATCAATCTCACGTGTCAGGTGAGGGTCATATATGTAATATCATCAATCTCAGGTGACAGGTGAGAGTCATATATGTAATATCATCAATCTCAGGTGTCAGGTGAGGGTCATATATGTAATATCATCAATCTCAGGTGTCAGTTGAGGGTCATATATGTAATATCATCAATCTCAGGTGTCAGGTGAGGGTCATATATGTAATATCATCAATCTCAGGTGTCAGGTGAGGGTCATATATGTAATATCATCAATCCCAGGTGACAGGTGAGGGTCATATATGTAATATCATCAATCTCAGGTGTCAGGTGAGGGTCATATATGTAATATAATCAATCCCAGGTGTCAGTTGAGGGGCATATATGTAATATCATCAATCCCAGGTGTCAGGTGAGGGTCATATATGTAATATCATCAATCCCAGGTGTCAGATAAGGGTCATATATGTAATATCATCAATCTCAGGTGAGGGTCATATATGTAATATCATCAACCTCAGGTGTCAGGTGAGGGTCATATATGTAATATCATCAATCTCAGGTGTCAGGTTAGGGTCAGATATGTAATATCATCAATCTCAGGTGAGAGTCATATATGTAATATCATCAATTTCAGGTGAGAGGTGAGGGTCATATATGTAATATCATCAATCCCAGGTGTCAGGTGAGAGTCATATATGTAATATCATCAATCTCAGGTGTCAGGCAAGGGACATATATGTAATATCATCAATCCCAGGTGTCAGGTGAGGGTCATATATGTAATATCATCAATCTCAGGTGTCAGATGAGGGTCATATATGTTATATCATCAATCTCAGGTGTTAGGTGAGGTTCATATATGTAATATCATCAATCTCAGGTGTCAGGTGAGAGTTACATATGTAATATCATCAATCTCAGGTGTCAGGTGAGAGTCATATATGTAATATCATCAATCTCAGGTGTCAGGTGAGAGTCATATATGTAATATTATCAATCTCAGGTGAGGGTCATATATGTAATATCATCAATCTCAGGTGTCAGGTGAGGGTCATATATGTAATATCATCAATCTCAGGTGTCAGGTGAGGGTCATATATGTAATATCATCAATCTCACGTGTCAGGTGAGGGTCATATATGTAATATCATCAATCTCAGGTGACAGGTGAGGGTCATATATGTAATATCATCAATCTCAGGTGACAGGTGAGAGTCATATATGTAATATCATCAATCTCAGGTGTCAGGTGAGGGTCATATATGTAATATCATCAATCTCAGGTGTCAGGTGAGGGTCATATATGTAATATCATCAATCTCAGGTGTCAGGTGAGGGTCATATATGTAATATCATCAATCCCAGGTGTCAGATAAGGGTCATATATGTAATATCATCAATCTCAGGTGTCAGGTGAGAGTCATATATGTAATATCATCAATCTCAGGTGAGGGTCATATATGTAATATCATCAATCTCAGGTGTCAGGTGAGGGTCATATATGTAATATCATCAATCCCAGGTGACAGGTGAGGGTCATATATGTAATATCATCAATCTCAGGTGTCAGGTGAGGGTCATATATGTAATATCATCAATCTCAGGTGTCAGGTGAGGGTCATATATGTAATATCATCAATCTCAGGTGTCAGGTGAGAGTCATATATGTAATATCATCAATCTCAGGTGAGGGTCATATATGTAATATCATCAATCTCAGGTGTCAGGTGAGAGTCATATATGTAATATAGTCAATCTCAGGTGTCAGGTGAGAGTCATATATGTAATATCATCAATCTCAGGTGTCAGGTGAGGGTCATATATGTAATATCATCAATCTCAGGTGAGGGTCATATATGTAATATCATCAATCTCAGGTGTCAGGTGAGAGTCATATATGTAATATCATCAATCTCAGGTGAGGGTCATATATGTAATATCATCAATCTCAGGTGTCAGGTGAGAGTCATATATGTAATATAATCAATCTCAGGTGTCAGGTGAGAGTCATATATGTAATATCATCAATCTCAGGTGTCAGGTGAGGGTCATATATGTAATATCATCAATCTCAGGTGTCAGGTGAGGGTCATATATGTAATATCATCAATCTCAGGTGTCAGGTGAGCGTCATATATGTAATATCACCAATCTCAGGTGTCAGGTTAGGGTCAAATATGTAATATCATCAATCTCAGGTTTCAGGTGAGGGTCATATATGTAATATCATCAATGTTAGGTGTCAGGTGAGGGTCATATATGTAATATCATCAGTCTCAGGTGTCAGGTGAGGGTCATATATGTAATATCATCAATCTCAAGTGTCAGGTGAGGGTCATATATGTAATATCATCAGTCTCAGGTGTCAGGTGAGAGTCATATATGTAATATCATCAATCTCAGGTGAGGGTCATATATGTAATATCATCAATCTCAGGTGTCAGGTGAGGGTCATATATGTAATATCATCAATCCCAGGTGTCAGGTGAGAGTCATATATGTAATATCATCAATCTCAGGTGAGGGTCATATATGTAATATCATCAATCTCAGGTGTCAGGTGAGAGTCATATATGTAATATAATCAATCCCAGGTGTCAGGTGAGGGTCATATATGTAATATCATCAATCTCAGGTGTCAGGTAAGGGACATATATGTAATATCATCAATCTCAGGTGTCAGGTGAGCGTCATATATGTAATATCATCAATCTCAGGTGTCAGGTGAGGGACATATATGTAATATCATCAATCTCAGGTGTCAGGTGAGAGTCATATATGTAATATCACCAATCTCAGGTGTCAGGTGAGGGTCATATATGTAATATCATCAATCTCAGGTGTCAGGTGAGGGTCATATATGTAATATCATCAATCTCAGGTGTCAGGTAAGGGACATATATGTAATATCATCAATCCCAGGTGTCAGGTGAGAGTCATATATGTAATATCATCAATCTCAGGTGTCAGGTAAGGGTCATATATGTAATATCATCAATCCCAGGTGTCAGGTGAGAGTCATATATGTAATATAATCAATCTCAGGTGTCAGGTGAGAGTCATATATGTAATATCATCAATCTCAGGTGTCAGGTAAGGGACATATATGTAATATCATCAATCTCAGGTGTCAGGTGAGGGTCATATATGTAATATCATCATTCTCAGGTGTCAGGTGAGGGTCATATATGTAATATCATCAATCTCAGGTGTCAGGTGAGAGTCATATATGTAATATCATCAATCTCAGGTGTCAGGTGAGGGTCATATATGTAAAATCATCAATCTCAGGTGAGAGTCATATATGTAATATCACCAATCTCAGGTGTCAGGTGAGGGTCATATATGTAATATCATCAATCTCAGGTGTCAGGTGAGGGTCATATATGTAATATCATCAATCTCAGGTGTCAGGTAAGGGACATATATGTAATATCATCAATCCCAGGTGTCAGTTGAGAGTCATATATGTAATATCATCAATCTCAGGTGTCAGGTAAGGGTCATATATGTAATATCATCAATCCCAGGTGTCAGGTGAGAGTCATATATGTAATATAATCAATCTCAGGTGTCAGGTGAGAGTCATATATGTAATATCATCAATCTGAGGTGTCAGGTGAGCGTCATATATGTAATATCATCAATCTCAGGTGTCAGGTGAGGGTCATATATGTAATATCATCAATCTCAGGTGTCAGGTGAGGGTCATATATGTAATATCATCAATCTCAGGTGAGAGTCATATATGTAATATCATCAATCTCAGGTGACAGGTGAGGGTCATATATGTAATATCATCAATCCCAGGTGTCAGGTGAGAGTCATATATGTAATATCATCAATCTCAGGTGTCAGGCAAGGGACATATATGTAATATCATCAATCCCAGGTGTCAGGTGAGGGTCATATATGTAATATCATCAATCTCAGGTGTCAGATGAGGGTCATATATGTTATATCATCAATCTCAGGTGTTAGGTGAGGTTCATATATGTAATATCATCAATCTCAGGTGTCAGGTGAGAGTTACATATGTAATATCATCAATCTCAGGTGTCAGGTGAGAGTCATATATGTAATATCATCAATCTCAGGTGTCAGGTGAGGGTCATATATGTAATATCATCAATCTCAGTTGTCAGGTGAGCGTTACATATGTAATATTATCAATCTCAGGTGTCAGGTGAGAGTTACATATGTAATATCAGCAATCTCAGGTGTCAGGTGAGGGTCATATATGTAATATCATCAATCTCAGGTGTCAGTTGAGGGACATATATGTAATATCATCAATCTCAGGTGTCAGGTAAGGGACATATATGTAATATCATCAATCTCAGGTGACAGGTGAGAGTCATATATGTAATATCACCAATCTCAGGTGTCAGGTGAGGGACATATATGTAATATCATCAATCTCAGTTGTCAGGTGAGAGTCATATATGTAATATCATCAATCTCAGGTGTCAGGTGAGAGTCATATATGTAATATCATCAATCTCAGGTGTCAGGTGAGAGTCATATATGTAATATCATCAATCTCAGGTGTCAGGTGAGAGTCATATATGTAATATCATCAATCTCAGGTGTCAGGTTAGGGTCATATATGTAATATCATCAATCCCAGGTGTCAGGTGAGAGTCATATATGTAATATCATCAATCTCAGGTGTCAGGTAAGGGACATATATGTAATATCATCAATCTCAGGTGTCAGTTGAGGGTCATATATGTAATATCATCAATCTCAGGTGTCAGGTGAGGGACATATATGTAATATCATCAATCTCAGGTGTCAGGTGAGGGTCATATATGTAATATCATCAATCTCAGGTGTCAGGTGAGAGTCATATATGTAATATCATCAATCTCAGGTGTCAGGTGAGAGTCATATATGTAATATCATCAATCTCAGGTGTCAGGTAAGGGACATATATGTAATATCATCAATCCCAGGTGTCAGGTGAGAGTCATATATGTAATATCATCAATCTCAGGTGTCAGGTAAGGGACATATATGTAATATCATCAATCTCAGGTGTCAGGTGACGGTCATATATGTAATATCATCAATCTCAGGTGTCAGGTGAGGGTCATATATGTAATATCATCAATCTCAAGTGTCAGGTGAGGCTCATATATGTAATATCATCAATCTCAGGTGTCAGGTGAGAGTCATATATGTAATATCATCAATCTCAGGTGAGAGTCATATATGTAATATCATCAATCCCAGGTGTCAGGTGAGAGTCATATATGTAATATAATCAATCTCAGGTGTCAGGTGAGAGTCATATATGTAATATCATCAATCTCAGGTGTCAGGTGAGCGTCATTTATATAATATCATCAATCTCAGGTGAGGGTCATATATGTAATATCATCAATCTCAGGTGTCAGGTGAGAGTCATATATGTAATATCATCAATCCCAGGTGTCAGATGAGGGTCATATATGTAATATCATCAATCTCAGGTGTCAGGTGAGGGTCATATATGTAATATCATCAATCTCAGGTGTCAGGTGAGAGTCATTTATGTAATATCATCAATCTTAGGTGAGGGTCATATATGTAATATCATCAATCTCAGGTGTCAGGTGAGCGTCATTTATATAATATCATCAATCTCAGGTGAGGGTCATATATGTAATATCATCAATCTCAGGTGTCAGGTGAGAGTCATATATGTAATATCATCAATCCCAGGTGTCAGATGAGGGTCATATATGTAATATCATCAATCTCAGGTGTCAGGTGAGGGTCATATATGTAATATCATCAATCTCAGGTGTCAGGTGAGAGTCATATATGTAATATCATCAATCTCAGGTGTCAGGTGAGGGACATATATGTAATATAATCAATCTCAGGTGTCAGGTGAGAGTCATATATGTAATATCATCAATCTCAGGTGTCAGGTGAGGGTCATATATGTAATATCATCAATCTCAGGTGTCAGGTGAGAGTCATATATGTAATATAATCAATCTCAGGTGTCAGGTGAGAGTCATATATGTAATATCATCAATCTCAGGTGTCAGGTGAGGGTCATATATGTAATATCACCAATCTCAGGTGTCAGGTTAGGGTCAAATATGTAATATCATCAATCTCAGGTGTCAGGTGAGGGTCATATATGTAATATCACCAATCTCAGGTGTCAGGTTAGGGTCAAATATGTAATATCATCAATCTCAGGTGTCAGGTGAGGGTCATATATGTAATATCATCAATCTCAGGTGTCAGGTGAAAGTCATATATGTAATATAATCAATCCCAGGTGTCAGGTGAGGGTCATATATGTAATATCATCAATCTCAGGTGTCAGGTAAGGGACATATATGTAATATCATCAATCTCAGGTGTCAGGTGAGGGTCATATATGTAATATCATCAATCTGAGGTGTCAGGTGAGCGTCATATATGTAATATCACCAATCTCAGGTGTCAGGTGAGGGTCATATATGTAATATCATCAGTCTCAGGTGAGAGTCATATATGTAATATCATCAATGTTAGGTGTCAGGTGAGGGTCATATATGTAATATCATCAATCTCAGGTTTCAGGTGAGGGTCATATATGTAATATCATGAATCTCAGGTGTCAGGTAAGGGACATATATGTAATATCATCAATCTCAGGTGTTAGGTGAGGGTCATATACGTAATATCATCAATCTCATGTGTCAGGTGAGGGTCATATATGTAATATCATCAATCTCAAGTGTCAGGTGAGGGTGATATATGTAATATCATCAATATCAGGTGTCAGGTGAGGGTCATATATGTAATATCATGAATCTCAGGTGTCAGGTAAGGGACATATATGTAATATCATCAATCTCAGGTGTCAGGTGAGGGTCATATATGTAATATCATCAATATCAGGTGTCAGGTGAGGGTCATATATGTAATATTGTCAATCTCAGGTGTCAGGTGAGAGTCATATATGTAATATAATCAATCCCAGGTGTCAGGTGAGGGTCATATATGTAATATCATCAATCTCAGGTGTCAGGTAAGGGACATATATGTAATATCATCAATCTCAGGTGTCAGGTGAGGGTCATATATGTAATATCATCAATCTCAGTTGTCAGTTGAGGGACATATATGTAATATCATCAATCTCAGGTGTCAGGTGAGGGTCATATATGTAATATCATCAATCTCAGGTGTCAGGTGAGAGTCATATATGTAATATCATCAATCTCAGGTGTCAGGTAAGGGACATATATGTAATATCATCAATCCCAGGTGTCAGGTGAGAGTCATATATGTAATATCATCAATCTCAGGTGTCAGGTAAGGGACATATATGTAATATCATCAATCTCAGGTGTCAGGTGAGGGTCATATATGTAATATCATCAATCTCAGGTGTCAGGTGACGGTCATATATGTAATATCATCAATCCCAGGTGTCAGGTGAGAGTCATATATGTAATATCATCAATCTCAGGTGTCAGGTGAGGGTCATATATGTAATATCATGAATCTCAGGTGTCAGGTAAGGGACATATATGTAATATCATCAATCTCAGGTGTCAGGTGAGGGTCATATATGTAATATCATCAATATCAGGTGTCAGGTGAGGGTCATATATGTAATATTGTCAATCTCAGGTGTCAGGTGAGAGTCATATATGTAATATAATCAATCCCAGGTGTCAGGTGAGGGTCATATATGTAATATCATCAATCTCAGGTGTCAGGTAAGGGACATATATGTAATATCATCAATCTCAGGTGTCAGGTGAGGGTCATATATGTAATATCATCAATCTCAGTTGTCAGTTGAGGGACATATATGTAATATCATCAATCTCAGGTGTCAGGTGAGGGTCATATATGTAATATCATCAATCTCAGGTGTCAGGTGAGAGTCATATATGTAATATCATCAATCTCAGGTGTCAGGTAAGGGACATATATGTAATATCATCAATCCCAGGTGTCAGGTGAGAGTCATAAATGTAATATCATCAATCTCAGGTGTCAGGTGACGGTCATATATGTAATATCATCAATCTCAGGTGTCAGGTGAGGGTCATATATGTAATATCATCAATCTCAAGTGTCAGGTGAGGCTCATATATGTAATATCATCAATCTCAGGTGTCAGGTGAGAGTCATATATGTAATATCATCAATCTCAGGTGAGAGTCATATATGTAATATCATCAATCCCAGGTGTCAGGTGAGAGTCATATATGTAATATAATCAATCTCAGGTGTCAGTTGAGAGTCATATATGTAATATCATCAATCTCAGGTGTCAGGTGAGCGTCATTTATATAATATCATCAATCTCAGGTGAGGGTCATATATGTAATATCATCAATCTCAGGTGTCAGGTGAGAGTCATATATGTAATATCATCAATCCCAGGTGTCAGATGAGGGTCATATATGTAATATAATCAATCTCAGGTGTCAGGTGAGGGTCATATATGTAATATCATCAATGTTAGGTGTCAGGTGAGGGTCATTTATATAATATCATCAATCTCAGGTGAGGGTCATATATGTAATATCATCAATCTCAGGTGTCAGGTAAGGGACATATATGTAATATCATCAATCTCAGGTGTCAGGTGAGGGTCATATATGTAATATCATCAATCTCAGGTGTCAGGTAAGGGACATATATGTAATATCATCAATCTCAGGTGACAGGTGAGAGTCATATATGTAATATCACCAATCTCAGGTGTCAGGTGAGGGACATATATGTAATATCATCAATCTCAGTTGTCAGGTGAGAGTCATATATGTAATATCATCAATCTCAGGTGTCAGGTGAGAGTCATATATGTAATATCATCAATCTCAGGTGTCAGGTGAGAGTCATATATGTAATACCATCAATCTCAGGTGTCAGGTTAGGGTCATATATGTAATATCATCAATCCCAGGTGTCAGGTGAGAGTCATATATGTAATATCATCAATCTCAGGTGTCAGGTAAGGGACATATATGTAATATCATCAATCTCAGGTGTCAGTTGAGGGTCATATATGTAATATCATCAATCTCAGGTGTCAGGTGAGGGACATATATGTAATATCATCAATCTCAGGTGTCAGGTGAGGGTCATATATGTAATATCATCAATCTCAGGTGTCAGGTGAGAGTCATATATGTAATATCATCAATCTCAGGTGTCAGGTGAGAGTCATATATGTAATATCATCAATCTCAGGTGTCAGGTAAGGGACATATATGTAATATCATCAATCCCAGGTGTCAGGTGAGAGTCATATATGTAATATCATCAATCTCAGGTGTCAGGTAAGGGACATATATGTAATATCATCAATCTCAGGTGTCAGGTGACGGTCATATATGTAATATCATCAATCTCAGGTGTCAGGTGAGGGTCATATATGTAATATCATCAATCTCAAGTGTCAGGTGAGGCTCATATATGTAATATCATCAATCTCAGGTGTCAGGTGAGAGTCATATATGTAATATCATCAATCTCAGGTGAGAGTCATATATGTAATATCATCAATCCCAGGTGTCAGGTGAGAGTCATATATGTAATATAATCAATCTCAGGTTTCAGGTGAGAGTCATATATGTAATATCATCAATCTCAGGTGTCAGGTGAGCGTCATTTATATAATATCATCAATCTCAGGTGAGGGTCATATATGTAATATCATCAATCTCAGGTGTCAGGTGAGAGTCATATATGTAATATCATCAATCCCAGGTGTCAGATGAGGGTCATATATGTAATATCATCAATCTCAGGTGTCAGGTGAGGGTCATATATGTAATATCATCAATCTCAGGTGTCAGGTGAGAGTCATTTATGTAATATCATCAATCTTAGGTGAGGGTCATATATGTAATATCATCAATCTCAGGTGTCAGGTGAGGGTCATATATGTAATATCATCAATCTCAGGTGTCAGGTGAGAGTCATATATGTAATATCATCAATCTCAGGTGTCAGGTGAGGGACATATATGTAATATAATCAATCTCAGGTGTCAGGTGAGAGTCATATATGTAATATCATCAATCTCAGGTGTCAGGTGAGGGTCATATATGTAATATCATCAATCTCAGGTGTCAGGTGAGAGTCATATATGTAATATAATCAATCTCAGGTGTCAGGTGAGAGTCATATATGTAATATCATCAATCTCAGGTGTCAGGTGAGGGTCATATATGTAATATCACCAATCTCAGGTGTCAGGTTAGGGTCAAATATGTAATATCATAAATCTCAGGTGTCAGGTGAGGGTCATATATGTAATATCACCAATCTCAGGTGTCAGGTTAGGGTCAAATATGTAATATCATCTATCTCAGGTGTCAGGTGAGGGTCATATATGTAATATCATCAATCTCAGGTGTCAGGTGAGAGTCATATATGTAATATCATCAATGTTAGGTGTCAGGTGAGGGTCATATATGTAATATCATCAATCTCAGGTGTCAGGTAAGGGACATATATGTTATATCATCAATCTCAGGTGTTAGGTGAGGGTCATATATGTAATATCATCAATCTCAGGTGTCAGGTGAGAGTTACATATGTAATATCATCAATCCCAGGTGTCAGGTGAGGGTCATATGTAATATCATCAATCTCAAGTGTCAGGTGAGGGTGATATATGTAACATCATCAATCTCAGGTGTCAGGTGAGAGTCATATATGTAATATCATCAATCTCAGGTGTCAGGTGAGGGTCATATATGTAATATCACCAATCTCAGGTGTCAGGTTAGGGTCAAATATGTAATATCATCAATCTCAGGTGTCAGGTGAAAGTCATATATGTAATATAATCAATCCCAGGTGTCAGGTGAGGGTCATATATGTAATATCATCAATCTCAGGTGTCAGGTGAGAGCCATATATGTAATATCATCAATCTCAGGTGTCAGGTTAGGGTCAAATATGTAATATCATCAATCTCAGGTGTCAGGTGAAAGTCATATATGTAATATAATCAATCCCAGGTGTCAGGTGAGGGTCATATATGTAATATCATCAATCTCAGGTGTCAGGTAAGGGACATATATGTAATATCATCAATCTCAGGTGTCAGGTGAGGGTCATATATGTAATATCATCAATCTGAGGTGTCAGGTGAGCGTCATATATGTAATATCACCAATCTCAGGTGTCAGGTGAGGGTCATATATGTAATATCATCAGTCTCAGGTGAGAGTCATATATGTAATATCATCAATGTTAGGTGTCAGGTGAGGGTCATATATGTAATATCATCAATCTCAGGTTTCAGGTGAGGGTCATATATGTAATATCATGAATCTCAGGTGTCAGGTAAGGGACATATATGTAATATCATCAATCTCAGGTGTTAGGTGAGGGTCATATACGTAATATCATCAATCTCATGTGTCAGGTGAGGGTCATATATGTAATATCATGAATCTCAGGTGTCAGGTAAGGGACATATATGTAATATCATCAATCTCAGGTGTCAGGTGAGGGTCATATATGTAATATCATCAATATCAGGTGTCAGGTGAGGGTCATATATGTAATATTGTCAATCTCAGGTGTCAGGTGAGAGTCATATATGTAATATAATCAATCCCAGGTGTCAGGTGAGGGTCATATATGTAATATCATCAATCTCAGGTGTCAGGTAAGGGACATATATGTAATATCATCAATCTCAGGTGTCAGGTGAGGGTCATATATGTAATATCATCAATCTCAGTTGTCAGTTGAGGGACATATATGTAATATCATCAATCTCAGGTGTCAGGTGAGGGTCATATATGTAATATCATCAATCTCAGGTGTCAGGTGAGAGTCATATATGTAATATCATCAATCTCAGGTGTCAGGTAAGGGACATATATGTAATATCATCAATCCCAGGTGTCAGGTGAGAGTCATATATGTAATATCATCAATCTCAGGTGTCAGGTAAGGGACATATATGTAATATCATCAATCCCAGGTGTCAGGTGAGAGTCATATATGTAATATCATCAATCTCAGGTGTCAGGTGAGGGTCATATATGTAATATCATGAATCTCAGGTGTCAGGTAAGGGACATATATGTAATATCATCAATCTCAGGTGTCAGGTGAGGGTCATATATGTAATATCATCAATATCAGGTGTCAGGTGAGGGTCATATATGTAATATTGTCAATCTCAGGTGTCAGGTGAGAGTCATATATGTAATATAATCAATCCCAGGTGTCAGGTGAGGGTCATATATGTAATATCATCAATCTCAGGTGTCAGGTAAGGGACATATATGTAATATCATCAATCTCAGGTGTCAGGTGAGGGTCATATATGTAATATCATCAATCTCAGTTGTCAGTTGAGGGACATATATGTAATATCATCAATCTCAGGTGTCAGGTGAGGGTCATATATGTAATATCATCAATCTCAGGTGTCAGGTGAGAGTCATATATGTAATATCATCAATCCCAGGTGTCAGGTAAGGGACATATATGTAATATCATCAATCCCAGGTGTCAGGTGAGAGTCATAAATGTAATATCATCAATCTCAGGTGTCAGGTGACGGTCATATATGTAATATCATCAATCTCAGGTGTCAGGTGAGGGTCATATATGTAATATCATCAATCTCAGGTGTCAGGTGAGGGTCATATATGTAATATCATCAATCTCAAGTGTCAGGTGAGGCTCATATATGTAATATCATCAATCTCAGGTGTCAGGTGAGAGTCATATATGTAATATCATCAATCTCAGGTGAGAGTCATATATGTAATATCATCAATCCCAGGTGTCAGGTGAGAGTCATATATGTAATATAATCAATCTCAGGTGTCAGGTGAGAGTCATATATGTAATATCATCAATCTCAGGTGTCAGGTGAGCGTCATTTATATAATATCATCAATCTCAGGTGAGGGTCATATATGTAATATCATCAATCTCAGGTGTCAGGTGAGAGTCATATATGTAATATCATCAATCCCAGGTGTCAGATGAGGGTCATATATTTAATATAATCAATCTCAGGTGTCAGGTTAGGGTCATATATGTAATATCATCAATGTTAGGTGTCAGGTGAGGGTCATTTATATAATATCATCAATCTCAGGTGAGGGTCATATATGTAATATCATCAATCTCAGGTGTCGGGTAAGGGACATATATGTAATATCATCAATCTCAGGTGTCAGGTGAGGGTCATATATGTAATATCATCAATCTCAGGTGAGGGTCATATATGTAATATCATCAATCTCAGGTGTCAGGTGAGGGTCATATATGTAATATCATCAATCTCAGGTGTCAGGTGAGAGTCATATATGTAATATCATCAATCTCAGGTGTCAGGTGAGAGTCATATATGTAATATAATCAATCCCAGGTGTCAGGTGAGGGTCATATATGTAATATCATCAATCTCAGGTGTCAGGTAAGGGACATATATGTAATATCATCAATCTCAGGTGTCAGGTGAGGGTCATATATGTAATATCATCAATCTCAGTTGTCAGTTGAGGGACATATATGTAATATCATCAATCTCAGGTGTCAGGTGAGGGTCATATATGTAATATCATCAATCTCAGGTGTCAGGTGAGAGTCATATATGTAATATCATCAATCTCAGGTGTCAGGTGAGAGTCATATATGTAATTTCATCAATCTCAGGTGTCAGGTAAGGGACATATATGTAATATCATTGTCACGGGATGGTTAGAGTCTATACTATAGGCAATGTGTAATATATATTTCATGTGGAATGTATTCTCTAACCTGTTATATACATCAGTGTGTAGTTGGCTGATTCGGGTCTAGTGTGTTAGCACATTGTATGCAAATACCTCTAACTAGTGAGGACAATGGGTGGAGATAATCTGATCAGTGTCTCCAAGAAGATGTTGGATGGTGCATTGTCCATAGTAGACAGGGAGTCTGCTCTCCTTGGTATAGGTGAGGGGGGAAGGATCTGTGACTCAGCCCTTCCCACCCACAGATATAGGTGTAACAGTTTTAGTATATAGTTGTAGCTGGAGTTAGTATGAGTTAGCCGGCCTGTGCACAGCTCTGTAGAGAGCCAGGATTTAGTTACAGGACCAAGGAACCAAAGCTATCATTGGATTGTGACTTCTGTGGACTTATTGTTATTACGGTTGATGTGACCGCCGCCGGCTACTAACTTTGTGGATTACAATAAATTGCTGTTGTCTCCCGACCTCTTGCGTCCGTGTTGATTCAAAAGACCATCCGGAGGAAGACATATACCTTTGCTCCGTGACAACTGGTTGGCAGCGGTGGGATCAACAGCGGACAGCGAGATGGACTACAGCAGCTCAGCGATTAATGGAGCCACAACCTCAGAATACAGGAACTGGACTATGGCAAGTCTAAAATTAAGGGCCCGGGAACTAAACCTGAGTTACCAGGGAAGAACGAAAGAGCAACTGATCGAGGCACTGGAGGAGATGACCCTGCAAAGCGACCATGAGGAGGGCTGCCCCCAGGAGACAGTAGAGATACGGGAGTGGCAGGTACAGACCCAAAAGAGCAGATGGGTTGTTTTGTATGAGGAGGAATTGGCAGTGCTGGGGCTAGGAGTAACTGCAGAGCAAAGGAGTAGAGCATTACAGAGGGCTCAGGAAACGGAGAAGGAGGAACAGAGAATGGCGCATGAAAAGGAAAGAATGGCGCATGAAATGCAAATGGCTGAGATAACTATGAGGAATTATAATCAAACGCCGACCCCCAGCCCAACAGTGAGAGAACCACCATATGTCTCCCATAAACACTTCAAGACCTTTGATGAAGCGGCTGGGGATGTTGATGGATATTTTCAGGACTTCGAACACCAGTGCCGCCTGATGGAAGTCCCAGAGAAGGATTGGGTCCGGTATCTGGTGGGGCACCTACGAGATGGGGCTGCGGAAGCTCTCAGAGCCATGGACCCTAGTGATCAGCGGGACTATGAGGCCATTAAAAGAGCGGTGCAGAAGTATTATGCAGTCACTCCAGAGACCTACCGAGTTCAGTTCCGCTCTTTGTCTTACAATGGGGGAAGCTCCTTCCACATGTTCGCCCACAAGTTGAAGCAAGCATGCAAGCGCTGGCTAGAAGGAGAGGAGGCTGTCACAGTCGATAAGATCCTCCAAGTCATACTTAAGGAACAGTTCTTTTCCCAGTGCCCCGCTGAGATCCGTGAGTGGGTGCTGGAACGGAACCCAGCCACAGTGGAGCAAGCTGCTTCCCTTGCAGATGAGGGCCTGACCATCAAGCCGCAGTGGAAGAGGTTGTTTGCAGAGGAGCGGAAAACTACCACAGTCCGCCAGACACCCTTCAGCCAGCCACCCACCTTTCGTGCCCGGCCTCAGGATTACAATTCCCCCTCTACCCCTGCCCCAGTCCATCGGCCTCCAGCTATGAACAACCCTGTCCCTAGACAACGACCCACTGGAAGAATGCTAGAGCGCAGATGTTTTGGGTGCGGGCGGCCTGGACATTTGCAAGCTAGTTGCCCTGCTAACATGGGGGCACGGGCCACCGTGGCATCCCGGCCTATTCACTACCTGGGAACCACCCCTAGGACAGAAAGTTTGGCCCCATTTCCAGATGACTCCATGAATGACCCATCTGTTCCACCTCCAGGGGTCTATGGGATTCAGCCTTCCGCCACACATCCCGCAAACCTTCAGAGGAAGCACTTGCAGGAGGTCCTACTGGATGGCCGAACAGTTGTTGGATTCCGGGACTCGGGAGCTTTCCTAACGGTAGCGGACCCCCGAGTTGTGCGACCCGAGGCCCTAGAGGAGGGCCCTGGCATTTCTATCAAGTTGGCAGGAGGTACTCGGAGACGTATTCCTAAAGCTACCGTGGAACTTGACTATGGTTATGGACCAAAACGATGCACAATTGGTGTGATGAGCCGGCTGCCGGCCGATGTTCTGTTAGGCAACGATGTTGGAAATCTACAGTGCCACTTTGTGGGAGCAGTGACCCGAAGCCAAGCTCAGGGAGAAGCCAACATGGATCCACCGGATTTTCTGCCAGATGCCAGCCCTTCAACCCTACAACTTTACCATTCAGTACCGCCGAGGGAACCAACACCAGAACGCAGATGGGTTATCCCGGCAGGAGGAAATATGAGCTATAGAGACTGATGTGCATTCCCCAATTTACCTGTGTAGGCCAATTGTGTCATGCACATGTTTTGAGAGGGGGAGGGGTTGTCACGGGATGGTTAGAGTCTATACTATAGGCAATGTGTAATATATATTTCATGTGGAATGTATTCTCTAACCTGTTGTAAACATCAGTGTGTAGTTGGCTGATTCGGGTCTAGTGTGTTAGCACATTGTATGCAAATACCTCTAACTAGTGAGGACAATGGGTGGTGATAATCTGATCAGTGTCTCCAAGAAGATGTTGGATGGTGCATTGTCCATAGTAGACAGGGAGTCTGCTCTCCTTGGTATAGGTGAGGGGGGAAGGATCTGTGACTCAGCCCTTCCCACCCACAGATAGAGGAAGTAACAGTTTTAGTATATAGTATATAGCTAGCAGTTAGTATGAGTTAGCCGGCCTGTGCACAGCTCTGCAGAGAGCCAGGACTTAGTTACAGGACCAAGGAACCAAAGTTATCATTGGATTGTGACTTCTGTGGACTTATTGTTATTACGGTTGATGTGACCGCCGCCGGCTACTAACTTTGTGGATTACAATAAATTGCTGTTGTCTCCCGACCTCTTGCGTCCGTGTTGATTCAAAAGACCATCCGGAGGAAGACGTATACCTTTGCTCCGTGACAATCATCAATCCCAGGTGTCAGGTGAGAGTCATAAATGTAATATCATCAATCTCAGGTGTCAGGTGACGGTCATATATGTAATATCATCAATCTCAGGTGTCAGGTGAGGGTCATATATGTAATATCATCAATCTCAAGTGTCAGGTGAGGCTCATATATGTAATATCATCAATCTCAGGTGTCAGGTGAGGGTCATATATGTAATATCATCAATCTCAGGTGTCAGGTGAGAGTCATATATGTAATATCATCAATCTCAGGTGAGAGTCATATATGTAATATCATCAATCCCAGGTGTCAGGTGAGAGTCATATATGTAATATAATCAATCTCAGGTGTCAGGTGAGAGTCATATATGTAATATCATCAATCTCAGGTGTCAGGTGAGCGTCATTTATATAATATCATCAATCTCAGGTGAGGGTCATATATGTAATATCATCAATCTCAGGTGTCAGGTGAGAGTCATATATGTAATATCATCAATCTCAGGTGTCAGGTGAGAGTCATATATGTAATATCATCAATCTCAGGTGTCAGGTTAGGGTCATATATGTAATATCATCAATCCCAGGTGTCAGATGAGGGTCATATATGTAATATAATCAATCTCAGGTGTCAGGTGAGGGTCATATATGTAATATCATCAATGTTAGGTGTCAGGTGAGGGTCATTTATATAATATCATCAATCTCAGGTGAGGGTCATATATGTAATATCATCAATCTCAGGTGTCAGGTAAGGGACATATATGTAATATCATCAATCTCAGGTGTCAGGTGAGGGTCATATATGTAATATCATCAATCTCAGGTGTCAGGTGAGAGTCATATATGTAATATCATCAATCTCAGGTGAGGGTCATATATGTAATATCATCAATCTCAGGTGTCAGGTGAGGGTCATATATGTAATATCATCAATCTCAGGTGTCAAGTGAGAGTCATATATGTAATATCATCAATCTCAGGTGTCAGGTGAGAGTCATATATGTAATATAATCAATCTCAGGTGTCAGGTGAGAGTCATATATGTAATATCATCAATCTCAGGTGTCAGGTGAGGGTCATATATGTAATATCATCAATCTCAGGTGTCAGGTGAGCGTCATATATGTAATATCACCAATCTCAGGTGTCAGGTTAGGGTCAAATATGTAATATCATCAATCTCAGGTGTCAGGTGAGGGTCATATATGTAATATCATCAATCTCAGGTGTCAGGTGAGAGTCATATATGTAATATCATCAATGTTAGGTGTCAGGTGAGGGTCATATATGTAATATCATCAATCTCAGGTGTCAGGTAAGGGACATATATGTTATATCATCAATCTCAGGTGTCAGGTGAGGGTCATATATGTAATATCATCAATCTCAGGTGTCAGGTGAGAGTTACATATGTAATATCATCAATCCCAGGTGTCAGGTGAGGGTCATATGTAATATCATCAATCTCAAGTGTCAGGTGAGGGTCATATATGTAATATCATCAATCTCAAGTGTCAGGTGAGGGTGATATATGTAACATCATCAATCTCAGGTGTCAGGTGAGAGTCATATATGTAATATCATCAATCTCAGGTGTCAGGTGAGGGTCATATATGTAATATCATCAATCTCAGGTGTCAGGTGAAAGTCATATATGTAATATAATCAATCCCAGGTGTCAGGTGAGGGTCATATATGTAATATCATCAATCTCAGGTGTCAGGTGAGGGTCATATATGTAATATCATCAATGTTAGGTGTCAGGTGAGGGTCATATATGTAATATCATCAATCTCAGGTTTCAGGTGAGGGTCATATATGTAATATCATGAATCTCAGGTGTCAGGTAAGGGACATATATGTAATATCATCAATCTCAGGTGTTAGGTGAGGGTCATATACGTAATATCATCAATCTCATGTGTCAGGTGAGGGTCATATATGTAATATCATGAATCTCAGGTGTCAGGTAAGGGACATATATGTAATATCATCAATCTCAGGTGTCAGGTGAGGGTCATATATGTAATATCATCAATATCAGGTGTCAGGTGAGGGACATATATGTAATATAATCAATCTCAGTTGTCAGGTGAGCGTTACATATGTAATATTGTCAATCCCAGGTGTCAGGTGAGGGTCATATATGTAATATCATCAATCTCAGGTGTCAGGTAAGGGACATATATGTAATATCATCAATCTCAGGTGTCAGGTGAGGGTCATATATGTAATATCATCAATCTCAGTTGTCAGTTGAGGGACATATATGTAATATCATCAATCTCAGGTGTCAGGTGAGAGTCATATATGTAATATCAGCAATCTCAGGTGTCAGGTGAGGCTCATATATGTAATATCATCAATCTCAGGTGTCAGGTGAGGGTCATATATGTAATATCATCAATCTCAGGTGTCAGGTGAGAGTCATATATGTAATATCATCAATCTCAGGTGTCAGGTAAGGGACATATATGTAATATCATCAATCCCAGGTGTCAGGTGAGAGTCATATATGTAATATCATCAATCTCAGGTGTCAGGTAAGGGACATATATGTAATATCATCAATCTCAGGTGTCAGGTGACGGTCATATATGTAATATCATCAATCTCAGGTGTCAGGTGAGGGTCATATATGTAATATCATCAATCTCAAGTGTCAGGTGAGGCTCATATATGTAATATCATCAATCTCAGGTGTCAGGTGAGAGTCATATATGTAATATCATCAATCTCAGGTGAGAGTCATATATGTAATATCATCAATCCCAGGTGTCAGGTGAGAGTCATATATGTAATATCATCAATCTCAGGTGTCAGGTGAGAGTCATATATGTAATATCATCAATCTCAGGTGTCAGGTGAGCGTCATTTATATAATATCATCAATCTCAGGTGAGGGTCATATATGTAATATCATCAATCTCAGGTGTCAGGTGAGAGTCATATATGTAATATCATCAATCCCAGGTGTCAGATGAGGGTCATATATGTAATATCATCAATCTCAGGTGTCAGGTGAGGGTCATATATGTAATATCATCAATCTCAGGTGTCAGGTGAGAGTCATTTATGTAATATCATCAATCTTAGGTGAGGGTCATATATGTAATATCATCAATCTCAGGTGTCAGGTGAGGGTCATATATGTAATATCATCAATCTCAGGTGTCAGGTGAGAGTCATATATGTAATATCATCAATCTCAGGTGTCAGGTGAGGGACATATATGTAATATCATCAATCTCAAGTGTCAGGTGAGGGTCATATATGTAATATCATCAATCTCAAGTGTCAGGTGAGGGTGATATATGTAATATCATCAATCTCAAGTGTCAGGTGAGGGTCATATATGTAATATCATCAATCTCAAGTGTCAGGTGAGGGTGATATATGTAACATCATCAATCTCAGGTGTCAGGTGAGAGTCATATATGTAATATCATCAATCTCAGGTGTCAGGTGAGGGTCATATATGTAATATCATCAATCTCAGGTGTCAGGTGAAAGTCATATATGTAATATAATCAATCCCAGGTGTCAGGTGAGGGTCATATATGTAATATCATCAATCTCAGGTGTCAGGTAAGGGACATATATGTAATATCATCAATCTCAGGTGTCAGGTGAGGGTCATATATGTAATATCATCAATCTGAGGTGTCAGGTGAGCGTCATATATGTAATATCACCAATCTCAGGTGTCAGGTGAGGGTCATATATGTAATATCATCAGTCTCAGGTGAGAGTCATATATGTAATATCATCAATGTTAGGTGTCAGGTGAGGGTCATATATGTAATATCATCAATCTCAGGTTTCAGGTGAGGGTCATATATGTAATATCATGAATCTCAGGTGTCAGGTAAGGGACATATATGTAATATCATCAATCTCAGGTGTTAGGTGAGGGTCATATACGTAATATCATCAATCTCATGTGTCAGGTGAGGGTCATATATGTAATATCATGAATCTCAGGTGTCAGGTAAGGGACATATATGTAATATCATCAATCTCAGGTGTCAGGTGAGGGTCATATATGTAATATTGTCAATCTCACGTGTCAGGTGAGAGTCATATATGTAATATAATCAATCCCAGGTGTCAGGTGAGGGTCATATATGTAATATCATCAATCTCAGGTGTCAGGTAAGGGACATATATGTAATATCATCAATCTCAGGTGTCAGGTGAGGGACATATATGTAATATCATCAATCTCAGTTGTCAGTTGAGGGACATATATGTAATATCATCAATCTCAGGTGTCAGGTGAGGGTCATATATGTAATATCATCAATCTCAGGTGTCAGGTGAGAGTCATATATGTAATATAATCAATCTCAGGTGTCAGGTGAGGGTCATATATGTAATATCATCAATGTTAGGTGTCAGGTGAGGGTCATTTATATAATATCATCAATCTCAGGTGAGGGTCATATATGTAATATCATCAATCTCAGGTGTCAGGTAAGGGACATATATGTAATAACATCAATCTCAGGTGTCAGGTGAGGGTCATATATGTAATATCATCAATCTCAGTTGTCAGTTGAGGGACATATATGTAATATCATCAATCTCAGGTGTCAGGTGAGAGTCATATATGTAATATCATCAATCCCAGGTGTCAGATGAGGGTCATATATGTAATATAATCAATCTCAGGTGTCAGGTGAGGGTCATATATGTAATATCATCAATGTTAGGTGTCAGGTGAGGGTCATTTATATAATATCATCAATCTCAGGTGAGGGTCATATATGTAATATCATCAATCTCAGGTGTCAGGTAAGGGACATATATGTAATATCATCAATCTCAGGTGTCAGGTGAGGGTCATATATGTAATATCATCAATCTCAGTTGTCAGTTGAGGGACATATATGTAATATCATCAATCTCAGGTGTCAGGTGAGGGTCATATATGTAATATCATCAATCTCAGGTGTCAGGTGAGAGTCATATATGTAATATCATCAATCTCAGGTGTCAGGTAAGGGACATATATGTAATATCATCAATCCCAGGTGTCAGGTGAGAGTCATAAATGTAATATCATCAATCTCAGGTGTCAGGTGACGGTCATATATGTAATATCATCAATCTCAGGTGTCAGGTGAGGGTCATATATGTAATATCATCAATCTCAAGTGTCAGGTGAGGCTCATATATGTAATATCATCAATCTCAGGTGTCAGGTGAGAGTCATATATGTAATATCATCAATCTCAGGTGAGAGTCATATATGTAATATCATCAATCCCAGGTGTCAGGTGAGAGTCATATATGTAATATAATCAATCTCAGGTGTCAGGTGAGAGTCATATATGTAATATCATCAATCTCAGGTGTCAGGTGAGCGTCATTTATATAATATCATCAATCTCAGGTGAGGGTCATATATGTAATATCATCAATCTCAGGTGTCAGGTGAGAGTCATATATGTAATATCATCAATCCCAGGTGTCAGATGAGGGTCATATATGTAATATAATCAATCTCAGATGTCAGGTGAGGGTCATATATGTAATATCATCAATGTTAGGTGTCAGGTGAGGGTCATTTATATAATATCATCAATCTCAGGTGAGGGTCATATATGTAATATCATCAATCTCAGGTGTCAGGTAAGGGACATATATGTAATATCATCAATCTCAGGTGTCAGGTGAGGGTCATATATGTAATATCATCAATCTCAGGTGTCAGGTGAGAGTCATATATGTAATATCATCAATCTCAGGTGAGGGTCATATATGTAATATCATCAATCTCAGGTGTCAGGTGAGGGTCATATATGTAATATCATCAATCTCAGGTGTCAGGTGAGAGTCATATATGTAATATAATCAATCTCAGGTGTCAGGTGAGAGTCATATATGTAATATCATCAATCTCAGGTGTCAGGTGAGGGTCATATATGTAATATCATCAATCTCAGGTGTCAGGTGAGCGTCATATATGTAATATCACCAATCTCAGGTGTCAGGTTAGGGTCAAATATGTAATATCATCAATCTCAGGTGTCAGGTGAGGGTCATATATGTAATATCACCAATCTCAGGTGTCAGGTTAGGGTCAAATATGTAATATCATCAATCTCAGGTGTCAGGTGAGAGTCATATATGTAATATCATCAATGTTAGGTGTCAGGTGAGGGTCATATATGTAATATCATCAATCTCAGGTGTCAGGTAAGGGACATATATGTTATATCATCAATCTCAGGTGTCAGGTGAGGGTCATATATGTAATATCATCAATCTCAGGTGTCAGGTGAGAGTTACATATGTAATATCATCAATCCCAGGTGTCAGGTGAGGGTCATATGTAATATCATCAATCTCAAGTGTCAGGTGAGGGTCATATATGTAATATCATCAATCTCAAGTGTCAGGTGAGGGTGATATATGTAACATCATCAATCTCAGGTGTCAGGTGAGAGTCATAAATGTAATATCATCAATCTCAGGTGTCAGGTGAGGGTCATATATGTAATATCATCAATCTCAGGTGTCAGGTGAAAGTCATATATGTAATATAATCAATCCCAGGTGTCAGGTGAGGGTCATATATGTAATATCATCAATCTCAGGTGTCAGGTAAGGGACATATATGTAATATCATCAATCTCAGGTGTCAGGTGAGGGTCATATATGTAATATCATCAATGTTAGGTGTCAGGTGAGGGTCATATATGTAATATCATCAATCTCAGGTTTCAGGTGAGGGTCATATATGTAATATCATGAATCTCAGGTGTCAGGTAAGGGACATATATGTAATATCATCAATCTCAGGTGTTAGGTGAGGGTCATATACGTAATATCATCAATCTCATGTGTCAGGTGAGGGTCATATATGTAATATCATGAATCTCAGGTGTCAGGTAAGGGACATATATGTAATATCATCAATCTCAGGTGTCAGGTGAGGGTCATATATGTAATATCATCAATATCAGGTGTCAGGTGAGGGACATATATGTAATATAATCAATCTCAGTTGTCAGGTGAGCGTTACATATGTAATATTGTCAATCTCAGGTGTCAGGTGAGAGTCATATATGTAATATAATCAATCCCAGGTGTCAGGTGAGGGTCATATATGTAATATCATCAATCTCAGGTGTCAGGTAAGGGACATATATGTAATATCATCAATCTCAGGTGTCAGGTGAGGGTCATATATGTAATATCATCAATCTCAGTTGTCAGTTGAGGGACATATATGTAATATCATCAATCTCAGGTGTCAGGTGAGGGTCATATATGTAATATCATCAATCTCAGGTGTCAGGTGAGAGTCATATATGTAATATCATCAATCTCAGGTGTCAGGTAAGGGACATATATGTAATATCATCAATCCCAGGTGTCAGGTGAGAGTCATATATGTAATATCATCAATCTCAGGTGTCAGGTAAGGGACATATATGTAATATCATCAATCTCAGGTGTCAGGTGACGGTCATATATGTAATATCATCAATCTCAGGTTTCAGGTGAGGGTCATATATGTAATATCATCAATCTCAAGTGTCAGGTGAGGCTCATATATGTAATATCATCAATCTCAGGTGTCAGGTGAGAGTCATATATGTAATATCATCAATCTCAGGTGAGAGTCATATATGTAATATCATCAATCCCAGGTGTCAGGTGAGAGTCATATATGTAATATAATCAATCTCAGGTGTCAGGTGAGAGTCATATATGTAATATCATCAATCTCAGGTGTCAGGTGAGAGTCATATATGTAATATCATCAATCCCAGGTGTCAGGTGAGAGTCATATATGTAATATAATCAATCTCAGGTGTCAGGTGAGAGTCATTTATATAATATCATCAATCTCAGGTGAGGGTCATATATGTAATATCATCAATCTCAGGTGTCAGGTGAGAGTCATATATGTAATATCATCAATCCCAGGTGTCAGATGAGGGTCATATATGTAATATCATCAATCTCAGGTGTCAGGTGAGGGTCATATATGTAATATCATCAATCTCAGGTGTCAGGTGAGAGTCATATATGTAATATCATCAATCTCAGGTGAGGGTCATATATGTAATATCATCAATCTCAGGTGTCAGGTGAGGGTCATATATGTAATATCATCAATCTCAGGTGTCAGGTGAGAGTCATATATGTAATATCATCAATCTCAGGTGTCAGGTGAGAGTCATATATGTAATATAATCAATCTCAGGTGTCAGGTGAGAGTCATATATATAATATCATCAATCTCAGGTGTCAGGTGAGGGTCATATATGTAATATCATCAATCTCAGGTGTCAGGTGAGCGTCATATATGTAATATCACCAATCTCAGGTGTCAGGTTAGGGTCAAATATGTAATATCATCAATCTCAGGTGTCAGGTGAGGGTCATATTTGTAATATCACCAATCCCAGGTGTCAGGTGAGGGTCAAATATGTAATATCATCTATCTCAGGTGTCAGGTGAGGGTCATATATGTAATATCATCAATCTCAGGTGTCAGGTGAGAGTCATATATGTAATATCATCAATGTTAGGTGTCAGGTGAGGGTCATATATGTAATATCATCAATCTCAGGTGTCAGGTAAGGGACATATATGTTATATCATCAATCTCAGGTGTTAGGTGAGGGTCATATATGTAATATCATCAATCTCAGGTGTCAGGTGAGAGTTACATATGTAATATCATCAATCCCAGGTGTCAGGTGAGGGTCATATGTAATATCATCAATCTCAAGTGTCAGGTGAGGGTCATATATGTAATATCATCAATCTCAAGTGTCAGGTGAGGGTCATATATGTAATATCATCAATCCCAGGTGTCAGGTGAGAGTCATATATGTAATATCATCAATGTTAGGTGTCAGGTGAGGGTCATATATGTAACATCATCAATCTCAGGTGTCAGGTGAGAGTCATATATGTAATATCATCAATCTCAGGTGTCAGGTGAGGGTCATATATGTAATATCATCAATCTCAGGTGTCAGGTGAAAGTCATATATGTAATATAATCAATCCCAGGTGTCAGGTGAGGGTCATATATGTAATATCATCAATCTCAGGTGTCAGGTAAGGGACATATATGTAATATCATCAATCTCAGGTGTCAGGTGAGGGTCATATATGTAATATCATCAATCTGAGGTGTCAGGTGAGCGTCATATATGTAATATCACCAATCTGAGGTGTCAGGTGAGGGTCATATATGTAATATCATCAGTCTCAGGTGAGAGTCATATATGTAATATCATCAATGTTAGGTGTCAGGTGAGGGTCATATATGTAATATCATCAATCTCAGGTTTCAGGTGAGGGTCATATATGTAATATCATCAATCTCAGGTGTCAGGTGAGGGTCATATACGTAATATCATCAATCTCATGTGTCAGGTGAGGGTCATATATGTAATATCATGAATCTCAGGTGTCAGGTAAGGGACATATATGTAATATCATCAATATCAGGTGTCAGGTGAGGGTCATATATGTAATATAATCAATCTCAGTTGTCAGGTGAGCGTTACATATGTAATATTGTCAATCTCAGGTGTCAGGTGAGAGTCATACATGTAATATAATCAATCCCAGGTGTCAGGTGAGGGTCATATATGTAATATCATCAATCTCAGGTGTCAGGTAAGGGACATATATGTAATATCATCAATCTCAGGTGTCAGGTGAGGGTCATATATGTAATATCATCAATCTCAGTTGTCAGTTGAGGGACATATATGTAATATCATCAATCTCAGGTGTCAGGTGAGGGTCATATATGTAATATCATCAATCTCAGGTGTCAGGTGAGAGTCATATATGTAATATCATCAATCTCAGGTGTCAGGTAAGGGACATATATGTAATATCATCAATCCCAGGTGTCAGGTGAGAGTCATATATGTAATATCATCAATCTCAGGTTTCAGGTAAGGGACATATATGTAATATCATCAATCTCAGGTGTCAGGTGAGAGTCATATATGTAATATCATCATTCTCAGGTGTCAGGTGAGGGTCATATATGTAATATCATCATTCTCAGGTGTCAGGTGAGGGTCATATATGTAATATCATCAATCTCAAGTGTCAGGTGAGGGTCATATATGTAATATCATCATTCTCAGGTGTCAGGTGAGGGTCATATATGTAATATCATCAATCTCAAGTGTCATGTGAGGGTCATATATGTAATATCATCAATCTCAGGTGTCTGGTTAGGGTCAGATATGTAATATCATCAATCTCAGGTGAGAGTCATATATTTAATATCATCAATCTCAGGTGTCAGGTGAGGGTCATATATGTAATATCATCAATCTCAGTTGTCAGGTGAGCGTTACATATGTAATATTATCAATCTCAGGTGTCAGGTGAGGGTCATATATGTAATATCAGCAATCTCAGGTGTCAGGTGAGGGTCATATATGTAATATCATCAATCTCAGGTGTCAGTTGAGGGACATATATGTAATATCATCAATCTCAGGTGTCAGGTAAGGGACATATATGTAATATCATCAATCTCAGGTGACAGGTGAGAGTCATATATGTAATATCATCAATCTCAGGTGACAGATGAGAGTCATATATGTAATATCACCAATCTCAGGTGTCAGGTGAGGGTCATATATGTAATATCATCAATCTCAGGTGTCAGGTGAGGGTCATATATGTAATATCATCAATCTCAGGTGTCAGGTGAGAGTCATATATGTAATATCATCAATCTCAGGTGTCAGGTGAGAGTCATATATGTAATATCATCAATCTCAGGTGTCAGGTAAGGGTCATATATGTAATATCATCAATCCCAGGTGTCAGGTGAGAGTCATATATGTAATATCATCAATCTCAGGTGTCAGGTAAGGGACATATATGTAATATCATCAATCTCAGGTGTCAGGTGAGGATTATATATGTAATATCATCAATCTCAGGTGTCAGGTGAGGGACATATATGTAATATCATCAATCTCAGGTGTCAGGTGAGAGTCATATATGTAATATCATCAATCTCAGGTGTCAGGTGAGAGTCATATATGTAATATCATCAATCTCAGGTGTCAGGTGAGAGTCATATATGTAATATCATCAATCTCAGGTGTCAGGTAAGGGACATATATGTAATATCATCAATCCCAGGTGTCAGGTGAGAGTCATATATGTAATATCATCAATCTCAGGTGTCAGGTAAGGGACATATATGTAATATCATCAATCTCAGGTGTCAGGTGAGGGTCATATATGTAATATCATCAATCTCAAGTGTCAGGTGAGGCTCATATATGTAATATCATCAATCTCAGGTGTCAGGTGAGAGTCATATATGTAATATCATCAATCTCAGGTGTCAGGTGAGAGTCATATATGTAATATCATCAATCTCAGGTGTCAGGTGAGAGTCATATATGTAATATCATCAATCTCAGGTGTCAGGTGAGCGTCATTTATATAATATTATCAATCTCAGGTGAGGGTCATATATGTAATATCATCAATCTCAGGTGTCAGGTGAGAGTCATATATGTAATATCATCAATCTCAGGTGTCAGGTGAGGGTCATATATGTAATATCATCAATCTCAGGTGTCAGGTGAGAGTCATATATGTAATATCATTAATCTCAGGTGAGGGTCATATATGTAATATCATCAATCTCAGGTGTCAGGTGAGAGTCATATATGTAATATCATCAATCTCAGGTGTCAGGTGAGGGTCATATTAGTAACATCATCAATCTCAGGTGTCAGGTGAGAGTCATATATGTAATATCATCAATCTCAGGTGTCAGGTGAGAGTCATATATGTAATATCATCAATCTCAGGTGTCAGGTGAGGGTCATATATGTAATATCATCAATCTCAGGTGTCAGGTGAGCGTCATATATGTAATATCACCAATCTCAGGTGTCAGGTTAGGGTCAAATATGTAATATCATCAATCTCAGGTGTCAGGTGAGGGTCATATATGTAATATCATCAATCTCAGGTGTCAGGTGAGGGTCATATATGTAATATCACCAATCTCAGGTGTCAGGTTAGGGTCAAATATGTAATATCATCTATCTCAGGTGTCAGGTGAGGGTCATATATGTAATATCATCAATCTCAGGTGTCAGGTGAGGGTCATATATGTAATATCATGAATCTCAGGTGTCAGGTAAGGGACATATATGTTATATCATCAATCTCAGGTGTTAGGTGAGGGTCATATATGTAATATCATCAATCTCAGGTGTCAGGTGAGAGTTACATATGTAATATCATCAATCCCAGGTGTCAGGTGAGGGTCATATGTAATATCATCAATCTCAAGTGTCAGGTGAGGGTCATATATGTAATATCATCAATCTCAAGTGTCAGGTGAGGGTGATATATGTAACATCATCAATCTCAGGTGTCAGGTGAGAGTCATATATGTAATATCATCAATCTCAGGTGTCAGGTGAAAGTCATATATGTAATATAATCAATCCCAGGTGTCAGGTGAGGGTCATATATGTAATATCATCATTCTCAGGTGTCAGGTGAGGGTCATATATGTAATATCACCAATCTCAGGTGTCAGGTGAGGGTCATATATGTAATATCATCAGTCTCAGGTGAGAGTCATATATGTAATATCATCAATGTTAGGTGTCAGGTGAGGGTCATATATGTAATATCATCAATTTCAGGTGAGGGTCATATATGTAATATCATGAATCTCAGGTGTCAGGTAAGGGACATATATGTAATATCATCAATCTCAGGTGTTAGGTGAGGGTCATATATGTAATATCATCTATCTCAGGTGTCAGGTGAGGGTCATATATGTAATATCATCAATCTCTGGTGTCAGGTGAGGGTCATATATGTAATATCATCAATCTCAGGTGTCAGGTGAGGGTCATATATGTAATATCATCAATCTCAGGTGTCAGGTGAGGGTCATATATGGAATATCATCAATCCCAGGTGTCAGATGAGGGTCATATATGTAATATCATCAATCTCAGGTGTCAGGTGAGAGTCATATATGTAATATCATCAATCTCAGGTGAGGGTCATATATGTAATATCATCAATCTCAGGTGTCAGGTGAGGGTCATATATGTAATATCATCAATCTCAGGTGTCAGGTGAGAGTCATATATGTAATATCATCAATCTCAGGTGTCAGGTGAGAGTCATATATGTAATATAATCAATCTCAGGTGTCAGGTGAGAGTCATATATGTAATATCATCAATCTCAGGTGTCAGGTGAGGGTCATATATGTAATATCATCAATCTCAGGTGTCAGGTGAGCGTCATATATGTAATATCATGAATCTCAGGTGTCAGGTAAGGGACATATATGTTATATCATCAATCTCAGGTGTTAGGTGAGGGTCATATATGTAATATCATCAATCTCAGGTGTCAGGTGAGAGTTACATATGTAATATCATCAATCCCAGGTGTCAGGTGAGGGTCATATGTAATATCATCAATCTCAAGTGTCAGGTGAGGGTCATATATGTAATATCATCAATCTCAAGTGTCAGGTGAGGGTGATATATGTAACATCATCAATCTCAGGTGTCAGGTGAGAGTCATATATGTAATATCATCAATCTCAGGTGTCAGGTGAGGGTCATATATGTAATATCATCAATCTCAGGTGTCAGGTGAAAGTCATATATGTAATATAATCAATCCCAGGTGTCAGGTGAGGGTCATATATGTAATATCATCATTCTCAGGTGTCAGGTGAGGGTCATATATGTAATATCATCAATCTGAGGTGTCAGGTGAGCGTCATATATGTAATATCACCAATCTCAGGTGTCAGGTGAGGGTCATATATGTAATATCATCAGTCTCAGGTGAGAGTCATATATGTAATATCATCAATGTTAGGTGTCAGGTGAGGGTCATATATGTAATATCATCAATCTCAGGTTTCAGGTGAGGGTCATATATGTAATATCATGAATCTCAGGTGTCAGGTAAGGGACATATATGTAATATCATCAATCTCAGGTGTTAGGTGAGGGTCATATATGTAATATCATCTATCTCAGGTGTCAGGTGAGGGTCATATATGTAATATCATTAATCTCTGGTGTCAGGTGAGGGTCATATATGTAATATCATCAATCTCAGGTGTCAGGTGAGGGTCATATATGTAATATCATCAATCTCAGGTGTCAGGTGAGGGTCATATATGGAATATCATCAATCCCAGGTGTCAGATGAGGGTCATATATGTAATATCATCAATCTCAGGTGTCAGGTGAGAGTCATATATGTAATATCATCAATCTCAGGTGAGGGTCATATATGTAATATCATCAATCTCAGGTGTCAGGTGAGGGTCATATATGTAATATCATCAATCTCAGGTGTCAGGTGAGAGTCATATATGTAATATCATCAATCTCAGGTGTCAGGTGAGAGTCATATATGTAATATAATCAATCTCAGGTGTCAGGTGAGAGTCATATATGTAATATCATCAATCTCAGGTGTCAGGTGAGGGTCATATATGTAATATCATCAATCTCAGGTGTCAGGTGAGCGTCATATATGTAATATCACCAATCTCAGGTGTCAGGTTAGGGTCAAATATGTAATATCATCAATCTCAGGTGTCAGGTGAGGGTCATATTTGTAATATCACCAATCTCAGGTGTCAGGTTAGGGTCAAATATGTAATATCATCTATCTCAGGTGTCAGGTGAGGGTCATATATGTAATATCATCAATCTCAGGTGTCAGGTGAGAGTCATATATGTAATATCATCAATGTTAGGTGTCAGGTGAGGGTCATATATGTAATATCATCAATCTCAGGTGTCAGGTAAGGGACATATATGTTATATCATCAATCTCAGGTGTTAGGTGAGGGTCATATATGTAATATCATCAATCTCAGGTGTCAGGTGAGAGTTACATATGTAATATCATCAATCCCAGGTGTCAGGTGAGGGTCATATGTAATATCATCAATCTCAAGTGTCAGGTGAGGGTCATATATGTAATATCATCAATCTCAAGTGTCAGGTGAGGGTCATATATGTAATATCATCAATCCCAGGTGTCAGGTGAGAGTCATATATGTAATATCATCAATGTTAGGTGTCAGGTGAGGGTCATATATGTAACATCATCAATCTCAGGTGTCAGGTGAGAGTCATATATGTAATATCATCAATCTCAGGTGTCAGGTGAGGGTCATATATGTAATATCATCAATCTCAGGTGTCAGGTGAAAGTCATATATGTAATATAATCAATCCCAGGTGTCAGGTGAGAGTCATATATGTAATATCATCAATGTTAGGTGTCAGGTGAGGGTCATATATGTAACATCATCAATCTCAGGTGTCAGGTGAGAGTCATATATGTAATATCATCAATCTCAGGTGTCAGGTGAGGGTCATATATGTAATATCATCAATCTCAGGTGTCAGGTAAGGGACATATATGTAATATCATCAATCTCAGGTGTCAGGTGAGGGTCATATATGTAATATCATCAATCTGAGGTGTCAGGTGAGCGTCATATATGTAATATCACCAATCTGAGGTGTCAGGTGAGGGTCATATATGTAATATCATCAGTCTCAGGTGAGAGTCATATATGTAATATCATCAATCTCAGGTGTCAGGTGAGGGTCATATATGTAATATCATCAATCTGAGGTGTCAGGTGAGCGTCATATATGTAATATCACCAATCTGAGGTGTCAGGTGAGGGTCATATATGTAATATCATCAGTCTCAGGTGAGAGTCATATATGTAATATCATCAATGTTAGGTGTCAGGTGAGGGTCATATATGTAATATCATCAATCTCAGGTTTCAGGTGAGGGTCATATATGTAATATCATGAATCTCAGGTGTCAGGTAAGGGACATATATGTAATATCATCAATCTCAGGTGTCAGGTGAGGGTCATATATGTAATATCATCAATATCAGGTGTCAGGTGAGGGTCATATATGTAATATAATCAATCTCAGTTGTCAGGTGAGCGTTACATATGTAATATTGTCAATCTCAGGTGTCAGGTGAGAGTCATATATGTAATATAATCAATCCCAGGTGTCAGGTGAGGGTCATATATGTAATATCATCAATCTCAGGTGTCAGGTGAGGGTCATATATGTAATATCATCAATCTCAGTTGTCAGTTGAGGGACATATATGTAATATCATCAATCTCAGGTGTCAGGTGAGGGTCATATATGTAATATCATCAATCCCAGGTGTCAGGTGAGAGTCATATATGTAATATCATCAATCTCAGGTTTCAGGTAAGGGACATATATGTAATATCATCAATCTCAGGTGTCAGGTGAGAGTCATATATGTAATATCATCATTCTCAGGTGTCAGGTGAGGGTCATATATGTAATATCATCATTCTCAGGTGTCAGGTGAGGGTCATATATGTAATATCATCATTCTCAGGTGTCAGGTGAGGGTCATATATGTAATATCATCAATCTCAGGTGTCAGGTGAGGGTCATATATGTAATATCATCAATCCCAGGTGACAGGTGAGGGTCATATATGTAATATCATCATTCTCAGGTGTCAGGTGAGGGTCATATATGTAATATCATCATTCTCAGGTGTCAGGTGAGGGTCATATATGTAATATCATCAATCTCAGGTGTCAGGTGAGGGTCATATATGTAATATCATCAATCCCAGGTGTCAGGTGAGAGTCATATATGTAATATCATCAATCTCAGGTTTCAGGTAAGGGACATATATGTAATATCATCAATCTCAGGTGTCAGGTGAGAGTCATATATGTAATATCATCATTCTCAGGTGTCAGGTGAGGGTCATATATGTAATATCATCAATCTCAGGTGTCAGGTGAGGGTCATATATGTAATATCATCAATCCCAGGTGACAGGTGAGGGTCATATATGTAATATCATGAATCTCAGGTGACAGATGAGGGTCATATATGTAATATCACCAATCTCAGGTGTCAGGTGAGGGTCATATATGTAATATCATCAATCTCAGGTGTCAGGTGAGGGTCATATATGTAATATCATCAGTCTCAGGTGTCAGGTGAGAGTCATATATGTAATATCATCAATCTCAGGTGTCAGGTGAGAGTCATATATGTAATATCATCAATCTCAGGTGTCAGGTAAGGGACATATATGTAATATCATCAATCCCAGGTGTCAGGTGAGAGTCATATATGTAATATCATCAATCTCAGGTTTCAGGTAAGGGACATATATGTAATATCATCAATCTCAGGTGTCAGGTGAGAGTCATATATGTAATATCATCATTCTCAGGTGTCAGGTGAGGGACATATATGTAATATCATCAATCTCAAGTGTCATGTGAGGGTCATATATGTAATATCATCAATCCCAGGTGTCAGGTAAGGGACATATATGTAATATCATCATTCTCAGGTGTCAGGTGAGGGTCATATATGTAATATCATCAATCTTAAGTGTCAGGTGAGGGTCATATATGTAATATCATCATTCTCAGGTGTCAGGTGAGGGTCATATATGTAATATCATCAATCTCAAGTGTCATGTGAGGGTCATATATGTAATATCATCAATCTCAGGTGTCTGGTTAGGGTCAGATATGTAATATCATCAATCTCAGGTGAGAGTCATATATTTAATATCATCAATCTCAGGTGTCAGGTGAGGGTCATATATGTAATATCATCAATCTCAGTTGTCAGGTGAGCGTTACATATGTAATATTATCAATCTCAGGTGTCAGGTGAGGGTCATATATGTAATATCAGCAATCTCAGGTGTCAGGTGAGGGTCATATATGTAATATCATCAATCTCAGGTGTCAGTTGAGGGACATATATGTAATATCATCAATCTCAGGTGTCAGGTAAGGGACATATATGTAATATCATCAATCTCAGGTGACAGGTGAGAGTCATATATGTAATATCATCAATCTCAGGTGACAGATGAGAGTCATATATGTAATATCACCAATCTCAGGTGTCAGGTGAGGGACATATATGTAATATCATCAATCTCAGGTGTCAGGTGAGGGTCATATATGTAATATCATCAATCTCAGGTGTCAGGTGAGAGTCATATATGTAATATCATCAATCTCAGGTGTCAGGTGAGAGTCATATATGTAATATCATCAATCTCAGGTGTCAGGTAAGGGTCATATATGTAATATCATCAATCCCAGGTGTCAGGTGAGAGTCATATATGTAATATCATCAATCTCAGGTGTCAGGTAAGGGACATATATGTAATATCATCAATCTCAGGTGTCAGGTGAGGATTATATATGTAATATCATCAATCTCAGGTGTCAGGTGAGGGACATATATGTAATATCATCAATCTCAGGTGTCAGGTGAGGGTCATATATGTAATATCATCAATCTCAGGTGTCAGGTGAGAGTCATATATGTAATATCATCAATCTCAGGTGTCAGGTGAGAGTCATATATGTAATATCATCAATCTCAGGTGTCAGGTAAGGGACATATATGTAATATCATCAATCTCAGGTGTCAGGTGAGAGTCATATATGTAATATCATCAATCTCAGGTGTCAGGTAAGGGACATATATGTAATATCATCAATCTCAGGTGTCAGGTGAGGGACATATATGTAATATCATCAATCCCAGGTGTCAGGTGAGAGTCATATATGTAATATCATCAATCTCAGGTGTCAGGTAAGGGACATATATGTAATATCATCAATCTCAGGTGTCAGGTGAGGGTCATATATGTAATATCATCAATCTCAGGTGTCAGGTGAGGGTCATATATGTAATATCATCAATCTCAAGTGTCAGGTGAGGCTCATATATGTAATATCATCAATCTCAGGTGTCAGGTGAGAGTCATATATGTAATATCATCAATCTCAGGTGTCAGGTGAGAGTCATATATGTAATATCATCAATCTCAGGTGTCAGGTGAGAGTCATATATGTAATATCATCAATCTCAGGTGTCAGGTGAGCGTCATTTATATAATATTATCAATCTCAGGTGAGGGTCATATATGTAATATCATCAATCTCAGGTGTCAGGTGAGGGTGATATATGTAATATCATCAATCTCAGGTGTCAGGTGAGAGTCATATATGTAATATCATCAATCTCAGGTGTCAGGTGAGGGTCATATATGTAATATCATCAATCTCAGGTGTCAGGTGAGAGTCATATATGTAATATCATCAATCTCAGGTGAGGGTCATATACGTAATATCATCAATCTCAGGTGTCAGGTGAGAGTCATATATGTAATATCATCAATCTCAGGTGTCAGGTGAGGGTCATATATGTAATATCATCAATCTCAGGTGTCAGGTGAGGGTCATATATGTAATATCATCAATCTCAGGTGTCAGGTGAAAGTCATATATGTAATATCATCAATCTCAGGTGTCAGGTGAGGGTCATATATGTAATATCATCAATCTCACGTGTCAGGTGAGGGTCATATATGTAATATCATCAATCTCAGGTGTCAGGTGAGGGACATATATGTAATATCATCAATCTCAGGTGTCAGGTGAGGGACATATATGTAATATCATCAATCTCAGGTGTCAGGTGAGGGACATATATGTAATATCATCAATCTCAGGTTTCAGGTGAGGGTCATATATGTAATATCATCAATCCCAGGTGTCAGGTGAGGGTCATATATGTAATATCATCAATCTCAGGTGTCAGGTGAGGGTCATATATGTAATATCATCAATCCCAGGTGTCAGGTGAGAGTCATATATGTAATATCATCAATCTCAGGTGTCAGGTGAGAGTCATATATGTAATATCATCAATCTCAGGTGTCAGGTTAGGGTCATATATGTAATATAATCAATCTCAGGTGTCAGGTGAGGGTCATATATGTAATATCATCAATCTCAGGTGTCAGGTGAGGGTCATATATGTAATATCATCAATCTCAGGTGTCAGGTGAAAGTCATATATGTAATATCATCAATCTCAGGTGTCAGGTGAGGGTCATATATGTAATATCATCAATCTCAGGTGACAGGTGAGGGTCATATATGTAATATCATCAATCTCAGGTGTCAGGTGAGGGTCATATATGTAATATCATCAATCTCAGGTGACAGGTGAAAGTCATATATGTAATATCATCAATCTCAGGTGTCAGGTGAGGGTCATATATGTAATATCATCAATCTCAGGTGTCAGGTGAGGGTCATATATGTAATATCATCAATATCAGGTGTCAGGTGAGGGTCATATATGTAATATCATCAATCTCAGGTGACAGGTGAGGGTCATATATGGAATATCATCAATCCCAGGTGTCAGGTGAGAGTCATATATGTAATATCATCAATCTCAGGTGTCAGGTGAGGGACATATATGTAATATCATCAATCTCAGGTGTCAGGTGAGGGACATATGTGTAATATCATCAATCTCAGGTGTCAGGTGAGGGTCATATATGTAATATCATCAATCTCACGTGTCAGGTGAGGGTCATATATGTAATATCATCAATCTCAGGTGTCAGGTGAGGGTCATATATGTAATATCATCAATCCCAGGTGTCAGGTGAGAGTCATATATGTAATATCATCAATCTCAGGTTTCAGGTGAGGGTCATATATGTAATATCATCAATCCCAGGTGTCAGGTGAGGGTCATATATGTAATATCATCAATCTCAGGTGTCAGGTGAGAGTCATATATGTAATATCATCAATCCCAGGTGTCAGGTGAGGGACATATATGTAATATCATCAATCTCACGTGTCAGGTGAGGGTCATATATGTAATATCATCAATCTCAGGTGTCAGGTGAGGGTCATATATGTAATATCATCAATCTCAGGTGTCAGGTGAGAGTCATATATGTAATATCATCAATCTCAGGTTTCAGGTGAGGGTCATATATGTAATATCATCAATCCCAGGTGTCAGGTGAGGGTCATATATGTAATATCATCAATCTCAGGTGTCAGGTGAGAGTCATATATGTAATATCATCAATCCCAGGTGTCAGGTGAGGGACATATATGTAATATCATCAATCTCAGGTGTCAGGTGAGAGTCATATATGTAATATCATCAATCTCAGGTGTCAGGTGAGAGTCATATATGTAATATTATCAATCTCAGGTGTCAGGTTAGGGTCATATATGTAATATCATCAATCTCAGGTGTCAGGTGAGGGTCATATATGTAATATCATCAATCTCAGGTGTCAGGTGAAAGTCATATATGGAATATCATCAATCTCAGGTGACAGGTGAGGGTCATATATGTAATATCATCAATCTCAGGTGTCAGGTGAAAGTCATATATGTAATATCATCAATCTCAGGTGTCAGGTGAGGGTCATATATGTAATATCATCAATCTCAGGTGACAGGTGAGGGTCATATATGTAATATCATCAATCTCAGGTGTCAGGTGAGAGTCATATATGTAATATCATCAATCTCAGGTTTCAGGTGAGGGTCATATATGTAATATCATCAATCTCAGGTGTCAGGTGAGGGACATATATGTAATATCATCAATCTCAGGTGTCAGGTGAGGGTCATATATGTAATATCATCAATCTCAGGTGACAGGTCAGAGTCATATATGTAATATAATTAATCTCAGGTGTCAGGTGAGGGTCATATATGTAATATCATCAATCTCAGGTGTCAGGTGAGAGTCATATATGTAATATCATCAATCTCAGGTGTCAGGTGAGAGTCATATATGTAATATCATCAATCTCAGGTGTCAGGTGAGGGTCATATATGTAATATCATCAATCTCAGGTGTCAGGTGAGGGTCATATATGTAATATCATCAATCTCAGGTGTCAGGTGAGGGACATATATGTAATATCATCAATCTCAGGTGACAGGTCAGAGTCATATATGTAATATAATTAATCTCAGGTGTCAGGTAAGGGACATATATGTAATATCATCAATCTCACGTGTCAGGTGAGAGTCATATATGTAATATCATCAATCTCACGTGTCAGGTGAGAGTCATATATGTAATATCATCAATCTCAGGTGTCAGGTGAGGGACATATATGTAATATCATCAATCTCAGGTGACAGGTCAGAGTCATATATGTAATATAATTAATCTCAGGTGTCAGGTGAGGGTCATATATGTAATATCATCAATCCCAGGTGTCAGGTGAGAGTCATATATGTAATATCATCAATCTCAGGTGTCAGGTGAGGGTCATATATGTAATATCATCAATCTCTAGTGTCAGGTGAGGGTCATATATGTAATATCATCAATCTCAGGTGTCAGGTGAGGGTCATATATGTAATATCATCAATCTCAGGTGTCAGGTGAGCGTTACATATGTAATATCATCAATCTCAGGTGTCAGGTGAGAGTCATATATGTAATATCATCAGTCTCAGGTGTCAGGTGAGGGTCATATATGTAATATCATCAATCTCAGGTGTCAGGTGAAAGTCATATATGTAATATCATCAATCTCAGGTGTCAGGTGAGGGTCATATATGTAATATCATCAATCTCAGGTGTCAGGTGAGGGTCATATATGTAATATCATCAATCTCAGGTGTCAGGTGAGGGTCATATATGTAATATCATCAATCTCAGGTGTCAGGTGAAAGTCATATATGTAATATCATCAATCTCAGGTGTCAGGTGAGGGTCATATATGTAATATCATCAATCTCAGGTGTCAGGTGAGGGTCATACATGTAATATCATCAATCCCAGGTGTCAGGTGAGAGTCATATATAAGTAATATCATCAATCTCAGGTGTCAGGTGAGAGTCATATATGTAATATCATCAATCTCAGGTTTCAGGTGAGGGTCATATATGTAATATCACCAATCTCAGGTGTCAGGTGAGAGTCATATATATAATATCATCAATCTCAGGTGTCAGGTGAGGGTCATATATGTAATATCATCAATCTCAGGTGTCAGGTGAGGGTCATATATGTAATATCTTCAATCTCAGGTGTCAGGTGAGAGTCATATATGTAATATCATCAATCTCAGGTGTCAGGTGAGAGTCATACATGTAATATCATCAATCTCAGGTGTCAGGTGAGGGTCATATATGTAATATCATCAATCTCAGGTGTCAGGTGAGGGTCATATATGTAATATCATCAATCTCAGGTGTCAGGTTAGGGTCATATATGTAATATAATTCAGTGACTCCATCAAACTGGAGGAATAAGATATAAAATTTTTCTTTTAATAAACATTTCTAAAAAAAAATATTATTATTATTATTTTTTTTTGTAAAGGTGAGTATGTGTGACACTTCTAGCGGTCTATACAAATCGCTGCTCTGACATTCTATACAGGAGATACGTCGGCCCAGCACAGTACAGCTCATGAAGGTTGTCAGGGAGTGGGACCCGGAGCAATCAGACAATACCAAAGGGATAATCGCTAACACTAATCCCGCACTCCCTATATCCTCCAGCTCACACTGACCGAGCAAGCCTGCGTGTACCCACCATATAGCAAACGACGAGACCCCGAGCGCTTCTCCTGAGGCTACTGGCCTAATATCACACTAACAGTATTCACTGGTCTGAGGTGTCTCTGTTACATATCTTGTATTTGCGGGTGAGACTTGTGCCGCATGTTGTGCGCCTTATCACGATGGGAGGAGTCAGCTTGTTATAAAAATGTAGAGTTTAATGAAACATCTTGAAGGAAAACACAGGAACAGGGAAAGTGTCCAAATAACACAAATATCAGTGAATTGTCCATAGCTTCCATCTTCAGAGAAGTTAGGTTTCTTCATCTGGATATCTTGTAGTTACGGCTTGGTTCATGCTTGATCATCTGGTCTGGTCATCTGGGATATTCACGACATCTTGTCCAGGATGACAGAGAGGGATGGCAGACAGACCTGCCATAGATTCCCCATGGATCCCCCTTATGGTGCCCCCGACGTGTGTGTCTGTCACTCATTTATGTTCATGAGAGAGGGTTTTACCTTCCATGTTACAGCTATGTAAGGAGATTTCTACTATGGTGTACTCTAACCGCACCCATGTTCCCAGAATATAGCAGTATGTGATGTCAGTAGAGTATTAACCCTTATTGTACTAGAGAATATTATAAATATAATATTTAACATTTCCCCTTTTGAGAGTGAAATATCTGTTTGAACTCTCACGATATAACAAACCACAATATTCATACAATTAGATATAAATATCTTCTTTCTTCTTTGCTGAATACTGGAACTTAATTTTTTTTTTCTTTTTTAATGTAGATTGGTAGCCCCACATAGAGCTCACAATGTACATTTTTCCCTATCAGTATGTCTTGTTTGGAATATGGGATGGAAATCCATGCAAACATGGGGAGAACATACAAACTCCTTGCAGATGGTTTTATGCCCTTGGCGGGATTTGAACACCAGGACTGCAGTGCTGCAAGGCTGCAGTGCTAACCACTGAGCCACCGTGTGGCCCCTTACTGGAACTTAATTTCCATTAATTGTCCATATAACAATAATTTCATCAATTTGCGATACATTTTGACATTAATAAATGTTATGGTATGTTATGGTAAACTGTGATTATAGATGGAAACAATGTGATCCACTATCTGCCCTACACCTGATGAAGGCTCTTCTCTCATCGTCTGGTCTTCTGGTCATCTCTTCTTCCATCATAATAGAAGGCTTATTACCACAAATGTAGTTCTTGACCTTTAGTCCTTTAGATTTCCTCCGTGTTGTGCAGATATTATAACATTGTCCATTAAAGTTCATATTGAGAAGATATTGATATAACAACAAAGTCCATATGTTATGTTTCACTTTACCAAGACACAGACTGTAGTGGGGTTTCCTTCTGTAATTCCCTTGACCACCCGTCACTGTACAATCATGTGACACTTCTGGAGCGATACTGCAAAAGCAAGGCAAGTGTGAACTCTGCCATCATCCCTGCTGCTTGTCAGTAAGGTTCAGTCCTGGACTCTCAGTCTCTTGGATACACAATATCCGTATCCGTGTTCGGGTTTTATTATTCATAACCCTTTTACTCACCAAACAACTTGAAGTCTTGAAATAGAGAAGATTCCAGCAAACATTGATGAGGACGAATATTGTAAGTGTCATAGTATTTAGCCGTCTCTCCTGGGCAGCACCGGACTACACACGGTCAGGCTGGGAAGGTATATGGTGGTAGCGCAGTTAGTAAAACCGCCACATACATAACTACGCCCAGTAGAGGTGTTACTAAAGTTTTTTGAAGGTTCTATAAATTCGCAGGCTGAGCACTTGCTACATCTAAACGTGCCGGATGCTTTCTTGCTCAGCCACGTCTCCTTACTTTTCAAGGGTTGCAAGAAGCTATGAACCAAACCATCTTAAAGGTTCTTCCCCCTTCTATATGTAACAAAAGGTCGCGAACCCACTATCTCCTTCAAATCAGGGTCTTCCTGCAGAATTCTCCAGTGGCTTTTTATGACAGAGAGCCCTTGTCCATGTTGGTCACCATCTGTCTCCACTATCCGGGCCAGGCTTTCCCCCCTTAGTATGTTGTTTGGGCTTTAAAAGAGATTTTCGATCCACTGATATAGCTCTCCTGTGTGACCTCTCGTATCCCTAGGGTATCCTCTCCTGTGTGACCTCCCGTATCCCTAGGGTATCCTCTCCTGTGTGACCTCCCGTATCCCTAGGGTATCCTCTCCTGTGTGACCTCCCGTATCCCTAGGGTATCCTCTCCTGTGTGACCTCCCGTATCCCTAGGGTATCCTCTCCTGTGTGACCTCCCGTATCCCTAGGGTATCCTCTCCTGTGTGACCTCCCGTATCCCTAGGGTATCCTCTCCTGTGTGACCTCTCGTATCCCTAGGGTATCCTCTCCTGTGTGACCTCCCGCATCCCTAGGGTATCCTCTCCTGTGTGACCTCTCGTATCCCTAGGGTATCCTCTCCTGTGTGACCTCCCGTATCCCTAGGGTATCCTCTCCTGTGTGACCTCCCGTATCCCTAGGGTATCCTCTACTGTGTGACCTCTCGTATCCCTAGGGTATCCTCTCCTGTGTGACCTCCCGTATCCCTAGGGTATCCTCTCCTGTGTGACCTCTCGTATCCCTAGGGTATCCTCTCCTGTGTGACCTCCCGTATCCCTAGGGTATCCTCTCCTGTGTGACCTCCCGTATCCCTAGGGTATCCTCTACTGTGTGACCTCTCGTATCCCTAGGGTATCCTCTCCTGTGTGACCTCTCGTATCCCTAGGGTATCCTCTCCTGTGTGACCTCCCGTATCCCTAGGGTATCCTCTACTGTGTGACCTCTCGTATCCCTAGGGTATCCTCTCCTGTGTGACCTCTCGTATCCCTAGGGTATCCTCTCCTGTGTGACCTCCCGTATCCCTAGGGTATCCTCTCCTGTGTGACCTCTCGTATCCCTAGGGTATCCTCTCCTGTGTGACCTCCCGTATCCCTAGGGTATCCTCTCCTGTGTGACCTCCCGTATCCCTAGGGTATCCTCTCCTGTGTGACCTCTCGTATCCCTAGGGTATCCTCTCCTGTGTGACCTCCCGCATCCCTAGGGTATCCTCTCCTGTGTGACCTCCCGTATCCCTAGGGTATCCTCTCCTGTGTGACCTCTCGTATCCCTAGGGTATCCTCTCCTGTGTGACCTCTCGTATCCCTAGGGTATCCTCTCCTGTGTGACCTCCCGCATCCCTAGGGTATCCTCTCCTGTGTGACCTCCCGTATCCCTAGGGTATCCTCTCCTGTGTGACCTCCCGTATCCCTAGGGTATCCTCTCCTGTGTGACCTCCCGCATCCCTAGGGTATCCTCTCCTGTGTGACCTCCCGTATCCCTAGGGTATCCTCTCCTGTGTGACCTCCCGTATCCCTAGGGTATCCTCTCCTGTGTGACCTCCCGTATCCCTAGGGTATCCTCTCCTGTGTGACCTCCCGTATCCCTAGGGTATCCTCTCCTGTGTGACCTCCCGTATCCCTAGGGTATCCTCTCCTGTGTGACCTCCCGTATCCCTAGGGTATCCTCTCCTGTGTGACCTCCCGTATCCCTAGGGTATCCTCTCCTGTGTGACCTCCCGTATCCCTAGGGTATCCTCTCCTGTGTGACCTCCCGTATCCCTAGGGTATCCTCTCCTGTGTGACCTCCCGTATCCCTAGGGTATCCTCTCCTGTGTGACCTCCCGTATCCCTAGGGTATCCTCTCCTGTGTGACCTCCCGCATCCCTAGGGTATCCTCTCCTGTGTGACATCCCGCATTCCTAGGGTATCCTCTCCTGTGTGACCTCTCGTATCCCTAGGGTATCCTCTCCTGTGTGACATCCCGTATCCCTAGGGTATCCTCTCCTGTGTGACCTCTCGTATCCCTAGGGTATCCTCTCCTGTGTGACCTCCCGTATCCCTAGGGTATCCTCTCCTGTGTGACCTCCCGTATCCCTAGGGTATCCTCTCCTGTGTGACCTCTCGTATCCCTAGGGTATCCTCTCCTGTGTGACCTCCCGTATCCCTAGGGTATCCTCTCCTGTGTGACCTCCCGTATCCCTAGGGTATCCTCTCCTGTGTGACCTCTCGTATCCCTAGGGTATCCTCTCCTGTGTGACCTCCCGTATCCCTAGGGTATCCTCTCCTGTGTGACCTCCCGTATCCCTAGGGTATCCTCTCCTGTGTGACCTCTCGTATCCCTAGGGTATCCTCTCCTGTGTGACCTCTCGTATCCCTAGGGTATCCTCTCCTGTGTGACCTCTCGTATCCCTAGGGTATCCTCTCCTGTGTGACCTCTCGTATCCCTAGGGTATCCTCTCCTGTGTGACCTCCCGTATCCCTAGGGTATCCTCTCTGTCCAACCTTCTTGCGAGGTCCTTCTGGTCCTCAGGAGCTGTCCCGCCGGTATCCCTCTCTTAAGTGGGACTGGATGGCAACTTGTCCAGTTTAACAAACCATTGGTTGCCGTACGTTTTCTATGTATAGTTGTCACTATTTTATCATCTCCTGATCTAGAAAGTCTCAGGTCTAAAAAGGTCAAAGAGTCTTCCTAAAAATCAGAAGTAAACCTGAGTCCCAAATCATTTCTGTTCAACTCCACTACAAATTTGTTAAAGGGGTCTCCCATCTACATAATTATTTTCTAATTTGTAGATGATTAATGTTAAACATTTTTGCAAATATAAGTAATTACAAATTCTGCAGAGTTTTAAAGATTTTCTCTAACTTTCTTGGTGGTGACAGTCTGTTATCTGGATCGGTTGTCAATGGATAAGACCACAAACGCAGAAACTTTCTAAGGTCTTCTGATACAGTGTTGGCCAAAAGTATTGGCCCCCCTGCAATCCTGTCAGATAATCCTCGTGTTCCTCCAGATAATGATTACACAGCACAGACTCTTATATAGTATATAAGTGACACAGGGTATATACAGTATAAGTATCGCCCCCTGCAGTCCTGTCAGATAATCCTCGCTGTCCCCAGATAATGATTACGCAGCACAGACTCTTATATAGTATATAAGTGACACAGGGTATATACAGTATAAGTATCGCCCCCTGCAGTCCTGTCAGATAATCCTCGGTGTCCCCCAGATAATGATTACAAGCACAGACTCTTATATAGTATATAAGTGACACAGGGTATATACAGTATAAGTATCGCCCCCTGCAGTCCTGTCAGATAATCCTTGCTGTCCCCCAGATAATGATTACGCAGCACAGACTCTTATATAGTATATAAGTGACACAGGGTATATACAGTATAAGTATCGCCCCCTGCAGTCCTGTCAGATAATCCTCGCTGTCCCCCAGATAATGATTATACAGCACAGACTCTTATATAGTATATAAGTGACACAGGGTATATACAGTATAAGTATCGCCCCCCTGCAGTCCTGTCAGATAATCCTCGCTGTCCCCCAGATAATGATTATACAGCACAGACTCTTATATAGTATATAAGTGACACAGGGTATATACAGTATAAGTATCGCCCCCCTGTAGTCCTGTCAGATAATCCTCGCTGTCCCCCAGATAATGATTATACAGCACAGACTCTTATATAGTATATAAGTGACACAGGGTATATACAGTATAAGTATCGCCCCCTGCAGTCCTGTCAGATAATCCTCGCTGTCCCCCAGATAATGATTATACAGCACAGACTCTTATATAGTATATAAGTGACACAGGGTATATACAGTATAAGTATCGCCCCCTGCAGTCCTGTCAGATAATCCTCGCTGTCCCCCAGATAATGATTATACAGCACAGACTCTTATATAGTATATAAGTGACACAGGGTATATACAGTATAAGTATCGCCCCCCTGCAGTCCTGTCAGATAATCCTCGCTGTCTCCAGATAATGATTACACAGCACAGACTCTTATATAGTATATAAGTGACACAGGGTATATACAGTATAAGTATCGCCCCCTGCAGTCCTGTCAGATAATCCTCGCTGTCCCCCAGATAATGATTACAAGCACAGACTCATATAGTATATAAGTGACACAGGGTATATACAGTATAAGTATCGCCCCCTGCAGTCCTGTCAGATAATCCTCGCTGTCCCCAGATAATGATTACACAGCACAGACTCTTATATAGTATATAAGTGACACAGGGTATATACAGTATAAGTATCACCCCCTGCAGTCCTGTCAGATAATCCTCGCTGTCCCCCAGATAATGATTACACAGCACAGACTCTTATATAGTATATAAGTGACACAGGGTATATATTATATTGTATTTTATTATACAGTCACCCCCATATATTATATTGTATTATATTATACAGTCACCCTCCATATATTATATTATATCATACAGTCACCCCCATATATTATATTGTATTATATTATACAGTCACCTACATATATTATATTGTATTATATTATACAGTCACCCCCATATATTATATTGTATTATATTATACAGACACCCCCATATATTATATTGTATTATATTATACAGTCACCCCTTATATTATATTGTATTATATTATACAGTCACCCCCATATATTATATTGTATTATATTATACAGTCACCCCCATATATTATATTGTATTATACAGTCATCCCCATATATTATATTGTATTATATTACACAGTCACCCCCATATATTATATTGTATTATATTATACAGTCACCCCATATATTATATTGTATTATATTATACAGTCACCCCATGTATTATATTGTATTATATTATCCAGTCATCCCCATAAATTATATTGTATTATATTATACAGTGACCCCCATATATAATATTGTATTATATTATACAGTCTCCCCCATATATTATATTGTATTATATTATACAGTCATCCCCATATATTATATTGTATTATATTACACAGTCACCCCCATATATTATATTGTATTATATTATACAGTCACCCCCATATATTATATTGTATTATATTATCCAGTCATCCCCATAAATTATATTGTATTATATTATACAGTGACCCCCATATATAATATTGTATTATATTATACAGTCAACCCATATATTATATTGTATTATATTATACAGTCACCCTCATATATTATATTGTATTATATTATACAGTCACCCCATATATTTTATTGTATTATATTATAGTCTCCCACATATATTATATTGTATTATATTATACAGTCACCCCTTATATTATATTGTATTATATTATACAGTCACCCCCATATATTATATTTTATTATATTATACAGTCACCCCCATATATTATATTGTATTATATTATACAGTCACCCTCCATACATTATATTATATTATATTATATTATATTATACAGTCACCCCCTTATATTATATTGTATTATATTATACAGTCACCCCCTTATATTATATTGTATTATATTATACAGTCACCCCCATATATTATATTGTATTATATTATACAGACACCCCCATATATTATATTGTATTATATTATACAGTCACCCCTTATATTATATTGTATTATATTATACAGTCACCCCCATATATTATATTATATTATATTATATTATATTATACAGTCATCCTCATATATTATATTGTATTATATTATACAGTCACCCCCATATATTATATTGTATTATATTATACAGTCATCCGCATATATTATATTGTATTATATTATACAGTCACCCCCATATATTATATTGTATTATATTATACAGTCATCCCCATATATTATATTGTATTATATTATACAGTCACCCCCATATATTATATTGTATTATATTATACAGTCATCCCCATATATTATATTATACAGTCACCCCCATATATAATATTGTATTATATTATACAGTAACCCCCATATATTATATTGTATTATATTATTCAGTCACCCTCATAT